>NW_021821255.1:0-89272 GCF_901001135.1 Rhinatrema bivittatum
GACAGTGAATTATCCTACAAGAAACACATCTCAACTAAAACAAGAGAAGGTTTCTACAAACTCCAAATACTCAAACACCTAAAACCAATGCTGCACCACCAAGATTTCCGAACCATCTTACAATCTCTCATCTTCACCAGTCTCGACTATTGCAATGCACTCCTGCTAGGTCTACCTAAAGCAACCTTAAAACCTCTTCAACTTTTACAGAATGCCGCAGCGAGAGTCCTAACTGGCAAAAATAAAGCAGACCACATTACACCCGTGCTCAATAGCCTACATTGGCTTCCAGTAGAAAAAAGAATCAATTTCAAAATACTTACAATTCTGCACAACGCAATTCACAAAGCAGACAACACGGCTCTCAACAATGTCATACATGTACATAGATCGCATCGGACAACCAGAACAAGTAAATTACAACTTGATATACCATCACTCCATTTAGCCAAACTATCCAACACAAGGAGAAGAGCCATATCCATAGCTGGTCCAAAATTATGGAACTCTTTACCCGATCACTTATCTGTACAAACCAACATCAAGTCTTTCAAAAAAGAGCTCAAAACCTGGTTATTCCGTCAAGCATTCAAAGATGTTATTTACAATCGTTTATCAGAACGCTCATAAACTAAGTACTACATAATTGTTCATAAACACTTCTAGTGTTAAACGTTTTTTCCCCTGAAGTTACTTGTAAGACTTTAAGTGTTTAATTTATAATATTGTTAATTTCAATTATTTAATCTTCAGATGTAACTTCTGTTTTTCTTCACAGTTTTCTGTTAAATGTAACATGTTGTTATAACTGTAAATCGGGGTGAAGGCTGATAACTATACCTCGGTATAGAAAAACTCTCTAAATAAATAAAAATAAATAGATAAATAAATAAATAAATAAATAAATAAATAGTTTAGTTTATTGATTCTATCCTGCTTTACCACCAAAATCAAAGGTATAGCCTGAAAATTGCCAGAGGAAGCCATAAGTCTAATTACCCACATCCCTTAATACAGGGTACATCCTCATTACCCCCAGAAGAGAAGACTCAGACAAGAATTTAACAAAAAATGTATATATTTTATTCAAAAGGCCAATTCCCTTACAGGTGAAAGATGATGAAACTACTTCAGTAATATGGGGCATAAAATATATTTATTTTACAATCATCTAAAAAGGAAAAAAAGCAAGGTTGTCAGCTGTTACACTGTTCAATCAAACAATACAGGTATAGCAGAGAAGCTCCAAGAGTTATAAAAAAACATATCAGGACACCTACTTTACATGGAGGTTAAAAGCATGTGGGTGAATGAGGTAGGCAGTATCACATGCAAAGTAAGAGCACAGCTTGTATATTTACAAAAAAATAAAACATGACATAGGAGATATTACTTTGTCTCTTTTCTTAAATTTTAGATAGATGTCCCCTAAAGTGAAGTGGCATTTGTCAGGCTACCTCATCCTCCCCTTAGTTAGGCCCTTGCTTGCTCGGGCTGCCTCTTAGGATTGAGCATTTAATTGTTTCCTATCCAGACTTTGTTTTCACCCTCACAATGGCTCAAGTGCTGCTCTCCCCATTAAATCTCCTAGTCCTCACCAACCTACCCTCATTTGCCACTCTTTCCTCCCAATCTCCCAGTCTTTCCTCAACTAGTCCTCCAGTCACTACTCACCCCTCATCCCAACCCTGAATTGCTTCTCTCCTCACTAACCCACCCCCAATCTATGTAATCCACATCTACACTCAGTCTCCCTCTACATGTTCATTCAGTCTCCAATGTTTATCTCCCAGGCCATATGTCACCCTTCCAACCCCAGT
Organism: Rhinatrema bivittatum; assembly: GCF_901001135.1. Taxonomy (NCBI): domain Eukaryota; kingdom Metazoa; phylum Chordata; class Amphibia; order Gymnophiona; family Rhinatrematidae; genus Rhinatrema; species Rhinatrema bivittatum. The sequence goes on from NW_021821255.1 coordinate 1,821, forward strand.
TCTTAGGTACTTCCCATTCCCCACTCAGGTACTTCTCATCCATACTCTGCCCCCAAATACCTCAGATGCTGCACTTCCCCTCCCAACCCCCAACCCCCAGTCCCCATTCTACACTCTACTCCTCCCAGGTATCACTCTCCCTCAAATGCATAGGTACTGCTCTCCCTCTCTCCCCATAGCCTAGCCCAAACTGGAAGAAGAGTGGAGCTGGTGGCTTTCCTTTTCTTCCACATGGTTCACAGTCTACGAAGCAATTTGAACCATGAGGTGCATCTTAGATTTCTAGGGAGCTCCACATGGCACAAATGTTATCTTAGCCTCTGAACCAGATGGGAGGGAAGGAAAAGCACCAGCTGCACTCTTCTTCTGGCTTGTGCTGGGCCATAGGTAGGAGTCAGCACCAGCATCCGACTCACATTTTTGTCTCTGGTGGCATCTACAGATTCTTCAGCCTCTCATTAGTTGCATCTGGAGGGTAGGGCAGTGGCAGAGCATTTTGTTTTTAGCCCTACGGGTCACATCGGAGTTGGGATTGGGACAGCAAACCCAAGGATGCCCATAGATGCGTAATGCCTAGGGCAGGTGTTCCTCTCTCCTCCCCTGCCTTCCTTTCATCCTGACCATTTCTGAACCTATTAGATGGCGCAATGTTACAGCTGAACCTTTCAGGCAGTGGTGCCTATGGATATGGCCTCGTTGGCCATAGGCTAGCTGTCGCTCTGACACTGAAAATAAATGGACCAAAGGCATGGGAACCAAGAAAGGGGAAAGAGATACAGTACTGTGCTTTCTTAGTTTTCCTATGTGGAGTCTGATCTTTTTCCTACCAACTTGGTGGCGCTTTCCCCAAAACCAGGAAAGGAACATAAGCAGAACTGAAGTAGCAGGAAAAACAAACAATCCTCATCTAACATTACTAGGATATGTCTGTCCAGGGCATTTCACAGAGCTACTACCCTGCTCACAGCAGTGACCATTTTCTTCTTCATTGCTCTACTTTTTATGTATTTCAAAGGGCAGAAAGAGTCAAATGAAACTTTTTCTTACTGTGCTTGCCCAGAGGAAACACTGTACTTATCATGCCTACTGCTTCCGGCAATAAATACTTCAGCTGCAAGGACCAATATAATATTTACTGCACCTTATTTCTTTCACTGCACTGCTTTGTATAATAAATTCCAAAATATTAAACATAACATTTTTGCATATATTAACTTAGTGTGTACAACCCTGACACCATTTTAAGGTGTCACAGCCCAATTTGTGAGGAATTTCAATACATGTACCAAACTCTAGTATATCGGCCCCTTGGTAGAAAACAATTTAGTTTTTCTTCCTGCTTCTCTATTTGCTATTTGATGATGTGAACTGAGGTGCGCTAGTAATGAATCTTCCTGAGACAATTTTCAAGGTCATTTAACTGGGTAAATTGGCTTGGCTGAAAAGTGCTCTCCTCTGCTTGACTAACAGTACTCAGGAGATTTTATAGCCATTATCTGGATTAAAAGAGGCACTCCTTTGGGTGTTTTAGCTGGGGACGGGGGCAATAGCACAAGCGCATGGGGCTGTCAACTGCATGCATGGTATTTGACCCATCCACTCGCCTCCGACTGCCCTCAAAATAACAGGTGCAAAAGATGTGGGCAATTTTAGCGCACACTGTTTGGCGGCTGAATTTCAAAAGGAAACAAATGCACAACTGAAAATCGACTGAAATGTGTGCAAGCTACAAGTGCAAGTCTACAGTTCAAATAAATGATAATTCCAAAATGTGCTTGTGGATGCTGAAATTACCTCTTAACTATTATATTCCTGGAGGGAAAAGGCCCATATTTGACCTTCCAAATGTTAGAAATGATTCTAGGCCAGCTGAAAATGTATGATGAACTAGTTATTCTCCATTCCACCTTATCTTCCCCATCTAGGCGAAAACAGTTCAATTAGGCTGTGCTTCAAGACAGGTCAACATTGATTTACCCACATCGCACAGATGGAATAATTATTAACCTGTATTTTACCGTATAACACACTCCCTTGGTTCATGGTTTTCTATACTAAGAATCTCGTTACTGTTCAGTTTTGCAAATAGCAACCCATGCGCTCTCTTTCATGTAAAAAAGTCATAGAGAAGCAAATCAAGAAAATAGCATAAGCTAATCAGCCAACAGGACTGAAAACAAAACCTAGGCACAGTCAGACAAAGACAAAAAGAGTTTGAGTCTAAGGACTAAACTGTGTATTGAAGTATTTTTCACAGTTATTATATTTTTTATCATAAAATAAATTGGGTGGTTATGAATGTCTGCATTTGTGCCAAGAAATATAAAGATTCATGAAAGAGCTGGTAATTCTGCTTAAGCTTAAACTCAAGTACAGGAAGATAGCGCTACCAGTTATATCTTTTGACACACTCCATATGCCATCTTTATGCAAAAAATTTACAAACCAGAGTATAAAATTACACTAGCCCTCTGCACACAGGCATGCAATGCAAAAGAACAGATTTTCAAACAGGGAAGTGTCCTTTTGCAGTAATCTGCAGAGTCTGTTGCTTCAGTGAAGCTAATATTTTATAAAAACAGGTCTAAAGAAACACTAGGCCTGGTAGTCCAGCTCCGATTTCTCAGCTGTAGTACTGAGAATGATATCACAAACCATGAGAACTGAACAACCAAGATACTGTATTCTTACCTTTAAACTAGACTTTCAAGGATACATTTTCAATATGGTACCTAAGAGCAAAAGTGCAAACATTCTTCTAAGCCTTCAAAATACAAGGTACCTACCTACATTGGAATTTTCAAAAGCATGTATACAAATTAACATGGGAGTTGTGTGCCTCAACATACATGCGCAAGTAATTTCATGGGCAATTTTATATACGTTCTAAAATCGAAAGTATGCACGTAAATGTACGCATTAACCTTTGCACTTTCTCTCATGCAGGCATCATGTGCATACCATGCAAGGGTTCACATGACCTAGGGACGGATTGGCCTATAGGGGATTTGGGCATGCCCCAGTGGGCCAGTCAAGTCAATCATATGACTGGTGTTAATCGTAGTGGCCTCAGGTCCGGAGCTGCTGTGATACTGTGTGATTCTAGGCCCCACAGTATCTGTTCTGGCAGAGCGAGAACCTCCCCCAAGGCTCTCCATTCATTTGGGGTTTTTTTTGTTTGGGTTTTTTTTGTTGTTATTGTTTTTTTGCTTTTTCTGGGACTGCAGCGCCGCAGAATCGCTGATACTTCATGGGACTACTCTTCTCCTCTTCTCACCACCACAGTGGTGGAAATGCTCCCATGGCCTTCCGTTTCTCCACCTTGTCTCTCTCTACTATGGGAGACAGACATCAGATCTCCTGCTGCTTCCTCACCACTTATGAGGGCATCTCAGTGATTTCTGCCAATGGCTCCCCTCTCACACACTCCTCAGCTGGTAGCCTTGCCTGGATACCTTCTCACTACTAATGTAATTAAACATTTTTTTACAGATTCAGATTTATGTTCTCAGTGCAAAGTTCTGACTCTTATTTATAGCCTCATACACAATGATTCAGCTGTTTGGCTAACATCCACCCTTGAATTATAAAACTTGAAGACAACTACGATCTGCTTCCAAAAACCTTCTTGAAGCCCCAACTCCTAAACTAGCAAAATTAGATATCATGAGAAGCTGCACAATATCAGTTGTTGGCCCCTGACTATGGAATAGCAATCCCTGAACAGCTGCAGATGGCCCCTATCTTGAAATCCTTCAAAAAAAGACTTGAATGGAAACCTGTCTTTTTGTATCTGCTTTCAAGGCTGACGATGGGGCTGAAAGTTGAACTTGCTTCATTTGTTTTACTTGCTTGATACCTGTCTTTATGTATTTTTACTGTTATAATGTTTTATTATGAATGTATGAGCACTTATATAAATGCGGATATAAATTTTAAATAAATGAAATGAAAATGAAGGCCTCAGCCTAGAACAGGAAGAGAGGCATTGCCATGCCAGCTCCTTTATAGGGCTGGAGGGGAGCATTAAAAGTGAGAGTTTTGCCTTTTTTTTTTCTTTAGTTTTTATGAGTCTGTTGGCATAGACCTGACCTGACTGAGCAGTTTTCCCCTGCCTAGAAGGGTCCTGCAAATCCTTTTGCCTAGTCCAAGAGGGGATTACAGTGACTTGAAGGTGATGACCAAAAGCATTTTTCAAAAGTCTAATTTTTTTCTACTTGACTTTAAGTAGGGACATTTTCTGCATATCCTACAACTGGGAATCTTTAAGAACTGTCTTCCCAGAGGAGGCCTTTCTCCAAGGAGGTCAACTATTAAAGAGGTTTTGGAGAGAAGAGCTGTAGAGTAGGGATGTGAATCGTTTTTGAACGATTAAAATTATCGTCAGATAATTTTAAAATCGTCCAAAATCGTTAGAGTGCACGATACAATACAAATGCCCCCAATTTATCGTCAGGGGCATTTGTATTGTATCGTTAAATAGGGCGCGGGAAAACCGGCACACCAAAAAAACCCTAAAACCCACCTCGAACCTTTAAAACAAATCCCCCACCCTCCCGAACACCCCCAAAATGTTTAAAATTACCTGGGGTCCAGTGGGGGAGTCCCGACGCAATCTCCAGCTCTCTGGCCACGGCTGCGTTGAGAAATGGCACCGGTGGCCCTTTGCCCTTATCATGTGACAGGGCAAAGGTAGCACTGGCGCCATTTTGGTTCCTGGCTCCCGACGTCACGCGTGCAGGAGATCGCCCCCGGACCCCGCTGGACCCCCAGGGACTTTTGGCCAGCTTGGGGGGGGCCTCCTGACCCCCATAAGACTTGCCAAAAGTCCAGCGGGGTCCGGGAATGACCTCCTGCACGCGGGCCTTATTGCCAATCTTCAAAATGGCGCCGGCGCTACCTTTGCCCTATCACATGATAAGGGCAAAGGGCCACCGGCGCCATTTCTCAACGCAGCCATGGCCAGAGAGCTGGAGATCGCGTTGGGCCCCCCCACTGGACCCGAGGTAATTTAAAACATTTTGGGGGGGTTCGGGAGGGTGGGGGATTTGGTTTAAAGGTTCGGGGTGGGTTTTAGGGTTTTTTTGGTGTACCGGTTTTCCCGCCCTCCCCCGATTTACGATTTTTAACGATTTTTAACAAAAAAAACAAACACGACGATAAGATTTCCCTCCCCCCAGCCAAAATCAATCGTTAAGACGATCAATCACATGATTCACACCCCTAGTAGAGAGGATATGTGACATCTGGATACCCCCAAAACAGTCTTCACCCAGAGACACAGGACACTAATAGATTTTGAAGAGCAGGAGTGCATTGGGGACCTCAGGTACTGTGGGGAAGGGAATACATCTACACCTAGGATACCACAGCCACCTGGGAAACATTTTCTTTCTAATCCCTGGAGAGTAAACCAGTCTCAAGACCCAGTGCAGAGGGACACTTCCACAGAGATAGAGAGACCTTAATCTTGTACTCTAAAAGAATAATTAAACCTGGATATAACTGTAAAACCCTTTGTTTATTCAGCTTAATTATTTTGCATCAATGATAGCAAACTTTTAATTTGAACATCCCACTAGGGAGTCCATCCTGTTCTATTGGTGTATCTGCCCGAAAGAGTTTTATTAGCGCACAGGGAAGGGATTCCACCTACGCCTTTGGCCTTGAAGGGCATCCTTTCTCCTCCCCCCAACCACAGAGATCAAAAACCCACACTCTGGGGCAAAAGGACTAGTGACTGCAGCATTGAGATTCAACACCCTCGCTAACACCAGTTGACTGCCCCATCGCTTTATCAACTTTAAGTTTAGCTAACTACCCCATGAATGTGCTTTTCTGAAAATTAACGAGGTTTCCTTCACTTCCAATCTTATTTGGGTTTGTTTTCCGGGCCTTCCTCAGTGAACACTGAACAGAAAGATTTTGATAAGCAGTTCCACTTTTTACTCTTCATCCTCAACATATTCCTCCCCTTCTCCTCTATCTCAGTTCCACTTTTGTTTCCCTCCTATCACTAATACATCTAATAAAAAGTCTTCTACCCCATTTTACCTTATTAGCTATTTTTAATTCCATTTGTATCTTTCATCTCTTGACTACCTTCCTAGCTTCTCTTAGCTTTTCCAGATATTGTTTCCTGTCTTCTTCTTGCTGCAATCTCTGATAGATTATCAATGATAACCTTTTTTTCCTTACTTTTTCACCCACTAGAAAACCACAGCAGCATCTTTTCCTCTTATGTGTATTTACTTTTCTAACAAAAAGGTTAGTTATCTTAAAATCTGTGCATTTTATTTTACCCATTGCTCTTCTCCTGCTCCTAGATTATCCCATTTAGCTAATGACTCCTTGAGGAACTCCCCCTGTGACATAGCCGAGCGGTCTTGGGCTTAGGGGCATGGAACACACAGGACTCCAGTCCTTTTTTTCTTAAGAAGTGGTAACCTTCAGCAGCAAAAAAAGTACAGCATTCACATTCACGACAACCATGTATCAAAGGCTACCTTCTCCTGGAGACCTGGGGCCTGTCTGCTCCCTCCACTCCCTGGCCAACACCCTTATTCCTGCTCTCAGGGGAAATGCCTTCAGAGCCATCTGTTTGTCTAAGCTTTTACGGTGGACTAGGCCAGATGCCTAGTCCAGCACTGTTTAAGGAGGGTTTTCAGGGACACTGTTTTACATGTTCTCCCCTCAGGCTTAGCACCTTCACTCAACCTAGATATCTTCCAAGGATGTGTCTTATCTTTCTATTTTGCTTTTCTGCCCTGAGTTTGGGCTTACTGCTGTGGCTGCCCTTGGAATGGACTATGACTTACACATATGCTTGGGGTGGGGAGTACCACATGAGAAATTATATTTGCTAATATGATCTATCTTCGGGTTTGAAGCCTGAGTGGAGGATGAGACAGGGGTTCAGTAGAAGTACCCCCTCTCTCCCACCAAATGTTTAAAAAACATCTTTGATGTACCACGTGACAGGGCAAGGTCAGGTCAGAGATATTATAAAAAATGGAATCAACCGGGCCAGGTGCTAAAGGGCGTTCTGGCCCCATCATGGGACCTTCAACTAATTTTAAAGGTTTGGGGGGGGTGAGGAAGGGGTACCTGAGGGTATGGCAGATGGGGGCTCTCTGAACACCATTAAGCTTTTTAAACATTTGGGGGAGGGGGAGGAACAGGTACCCTGTCTGTCCCCGCACATAAATGCTACACCTTTTTTTTTTATTTGAGTAGTCAGCGACCCCAGGTTCAGTCGAGGGTCACTCCTGACCCCTGTAAAACCTTTCTTGTTTTTATTCAGCGGGCATCTTCTTCAGTGGTCTGCCCTTTAACGTGATTGTGGTCCCTTGGGGTTGAGGCTGCCATCGCACTTAAAGAGCTGTTTGCCACATTTTTTGTCCTGTGGTGTTTGGCCGCAAGACAACAGAACGTGTCATAGAACTGAAATCTTTTTCAGGGGAGCTGCCCCACTATCGGCGGCAGCTGTATCAATTAACAAGAGTGGATTTAAATCAAGATAAGTGCTAAATATATGGATAACTTCCTCAGAAGAACCACACAATATTATCAAGTCACCTAATGATTTATCAAGCCACTCAAGGCTTATCAGCACGATAACCAACATTTTGGTATTGTATGAAGGTTGACTTGGTTACCTAATGAGAAATCCTAATGTAGCAAGTGTCATATATATGTGCTTCTAATATATGCTATATATTTGGGTCTTTTCTTTGAAGTATATCCACTATCGTGGAGACATCCCCCTGATACCACAGTTCTGTGCCCTTTCCAAACAACCTTTACATTGTGGCACCCCAGAACAGAAAAATAATCACACCAGATTAACATAGTAATTAACCCTTTTACTAGAATTGGGTAAGTAAACAGTAAATCCAACCAGAATATTAAATGGAGAAAGTACAGTAGTGAAGTATAATATAAACTTGCAATTTTCTTATGTTAAATCAAAAAATGCAAAACTAACACTGGGTATGACCTGGTAGCCAGGGCATACTCATAAGGATAGTAAAAACAATAATAATAATAATAATAATAATAATAATAATAATAAGGAATGCTAATAGAGAGAGGTTGGGGGAAAATCAGTGAAGTACACAGCTTTCAAAAATTGTCTTTACCCCTGAGCACTCAAACAAAGCTGGGGAACAGATCCACCCCAAGATCACCAGTTTGTAAAGAGTGCACCCAGGTTCCAAATACAAAACTGTGTGAAAAAAAAACAATTAAGAAAATGAAGTCCCTCTTCATGGTGGAGCTGACTAGATGGCAAGTCAAATAGATGAGCATTGCAGAGTGTGAAAGGTCTCTCTATCCTGGGAATCTTCCCCAAATGATTTACTTGGTACTAAACTGAAAGTGGGCCTGGTTTCAGTCTCTTGCAGAAAGACCATGGTCCATCAGCTTCTTTCCCTGCCCTATCTCATGTGGCTGTGGCAAGGGTTTATGCTTGACTTTGGCTGAAAGCCTGAAGCAGTTAAAATGAGATACTGAAATTGTGACAAAACACAAGGAAATAAACATTCTCCCTCCTCTGCTAAGATACTCTCTGTGCAAAGTTTAGATTATTTAACTCAGTTTCTTAGGAGGGTGATCAAGCATGTGCCCCTGGGCCTGTGTATCTCTGAAAAGAAGTCTCTCAGCTCCTGGCTCATTTGTCCCTTGTTGGGATTTTACATGTAGCTCAGTTATAAAGCAAAAACAGTTGATTATTTATCTATTTCCTCAGAGCACAGATTCATGTCTCTTCCTCTTGATAATTTGTTCTTCATGAGAATAACTGATTGCAGGGCTGCCAGATGCACTCCTTCCTAGCTTCTGGCTCCAACTACTAGACATCCCCCATCCTGCACCACAAACAGAGCCAGTCAAATTGTGCCTTTTCTACCTTAAATGGTCACCCAGCATTCATTTGGCTTCCTTCTCTGCTGGCTAGAATGTGCATCCCTTTCCCCAACTTGTTTTATACTGTGATTGCTGGATGTTGGTTCTTGCAGAACATTTATCATTCACAGGAAAGCACACAGGAGTTTTTGACATACTTTTATATTCTTTCATCTTGGCAGCAGAGCTTGCAGTCTCTGAAGGTTTGAAAACCCCTTTTAACATGTCCAAATCACATCACTCAGATCCAGATGCAGCTCAGTCCACCTTGTAAAACTACAACACATAAGTGTGTGGGGGCAAGAACCATGTTTATAGTAGTTTGCTTCACCCTTTCCATATTGGTTGGCTGGGGCAATAAACACTTGTGCATCTGTTTTATATGTTTTCTGAAACTCCCAAGGCACTTTGTCAAGTAGACCTAGGATAAGGGCTACAAGGTCAGAGTTTCAAATTCTCAATAGGAAATCTTTAAAAATGCCTAAAATGCCCACTGTACCCCTTGCCCAGTGTCTGTTGGAGCTTGCATAGGCCTCGAGCTTGGGATGTTCAAGGCTTGGTAATTCTGTTGTGCTGGCAATGGGATGGAGCGCAACTGGGAGCTCTCCAGCATGGGACAAGGAGAGAGTGTGCCCTTGCAGTGAGGACAGTCCAAGTCTGGGAGTCGGGAGCCTCGAATCCTCCGCCGACCTGCACGGGTCGCCTGGTAACAGTGCTATGTGCACACACTTAACAACGTTCTTCTTCACTAGACTTCTCCTCGGGCAGAAACCATGCAGTATCACTTTTACTTTCTCCAGTCTCTTTTGTAATTACAGTTTTGGATCTCCATCAGTGCGCTACTTAAGACGAAACATCCCATTGCTTAAACCATATGTGACATAGCTGTGTGGTCCTGGGCTAGGAACATGGACTCCAGCCCTTTGCTTCTTAAGGAGTTTTTTTTATTTATAACACAAGTAGTAGTAACAGAGTCAATTTACTTATCTTCAGCAGCATAAACAAGAACAGCATTCACATTTAGTACAGCAATATTGCAAAAGCAGCTTTCTCCTAGAGACCCAAGGCCTGTCTGTTCCCCCTCTGGGCCCACACCCTTTTGTATTCTCAGTGGAGATGCCTTTTAAGCTACCTGTTTGTCTAAGCTTTTAAAGTGGACCAGGCAAGATGCCTCCAGCACTGTTTAAGAAGGGTTTTCAGGGACAATCCTTCACACCTCCATTTTGAACCAGTCTAACGTTAACTAGGCTTGTGTGGCTGGATAATATGCTACTTGTAAACTTCAATGTTAGCTTACACTTCCAGCAATGCGTCTGTCAGAGCAGTGTTAGAGGCGTGGGACCGGGCAGAGGGTCCCTCGCTCCCAGCTCACATAAAAAAGTTTTGGGAACATGGGGAGGGCCCAGGGATGGGGAGCAGGTGGCCCGATTCATCTTTGTGGGGGAGGGGGAAGGGGGAGGCGGACAGATCCCATATTTATGTTAAAATCAGGACCGGGGACCAGAATTAAATGCTGGCATGACTTAAATATTTAAAAAGGTGTGTCTGGGGGGTTATTCTTCAGCCTGACAAGGCCTTAGCATTAGTTTTAGTGGAGAAGGAACGGGATTGGGCTACTGATAATCCAACTTCTAACATGAGGACAGCGCTACTTAGCCGGATATCTTTTCAAGATATAAGGTTAAGTAGCAAGTTAACCAGCTACACATGGAAGGATAACTTAAACATAAATGGCTATATTCAAATACAATATCAATCACAAACACCACCCAAAATTACACAATGTGCATTCCAGTAAACCTCTATTGAAGTACCACAAATAATAATAAATGGTTTGAACTGGTATATTTTTTATGCCATATCACATAGCCATCAATAGTATATGTAATGAAGTGTTGTTCCCATGATTTATACAATTTAAAGTTCATCAGCATGTTGGGAGAATTTTTATACTTTAACAAAAAATGAATTCTCGTTCCAGCCTTGTTCCAGTCTTGTTCTAGTCCTGTTCCAGTCTCGTTCCAGTCCTGTTCCAGTGCCCTTCTGTTCCAGCATCCTCCTGTTCCAGTGTCCTTCTGTTCCAGCATCCTTCTGTTTCCTCGTTTCCCCAGGTAGTACCTCTCGGACTGTCTTCTCGATACTGACCTCGGCCTGTTCTTGACTACATTAATCGCTGCCTGCACCAGACTTTTGCCTGTTTCTACAATCACGTCTACACGCTGCCTGGAACTGACCTCTGCCTGAACTCTACCACGTTCGACTGCTTCCTGGAACCTGACCTCTGCTTTGGCTGACCACCCATAGACTGATCACTGGCATTGACCCTTGCATTGACTGACCACATTACCTTGACTCTGGCCCTGATCCTTGCAATACATTCAGAGACTCTCATTTGGCCTTCTCAGGCACCTCGGACTTCTAGCCTGAACACTGACTGCTCACCCTTGATCATGGTGAGCAGCTCTGAACTTTCTCTCAAGGAGATCCTGCAAGGCCCACCTAAGACCAGGTGGCCCGGGTAACCAAGAGCTCAACCCGAGGGAACCCCGGGTTGCTAGTGGTGAAGCTCCAGCTAGCCTCTGTCTCCTCTTGTGCTCTGCCTCCAGGTGGCAGGCTCTCTATGGGTCTGACCAGGGAGCCTACCAGTCTTGCACTAGGTCAAGGGTCCACCTCCTGGCACAACAGCATTTAGGTTATCCAGCTACATATAGCCGGATACTTGAAACAAGTATATTCAGTGGGACGTTTACCCTGCTGAATATACAGGACAAGTTATCCGTCTTACTGAATATGGTCCTTACAATGTTTATGAGCCACTATTTTGCTTTAATTATGGCTTTAATGTAAACAATATTCTCAGCTAACTTTACACATTCTTTCTGTCCTTATATTTGTGGTTATTTTTCAATAAACAATGAAATATTTCAGTTTTTCTTATCTTTATCCTCATTATTGATTGATTCCATTGGAGCAGTGCCATTCTTGGGCAAGTACTTAGCTTTCTGCCCTTATTGTCAGCTGACATCACAGTTTGAATATGTTTAGGGCATGTCCTCCTCCCAATTCCAGATGTTGATGACATCAGAAGAGCAACTCTCGATATCCAGAAAGGGATTATACTGCATGTGCATACTGTAATGACACTTATAATGTATTAGGCACTGGGGAAAGCATGGGCCAAACTAAAAATCCTAGGTTAAGAGGGTTTATTATATTTCTCAAGATACACAGGTCTTATGTGAACTTGTAGTCCTATATTTCATAGAGAAACTAGAACTATATGTACATAGATGCCACAAGGTAAAAACAAGACCGGCTAGGCCATTCCCTTTTGGCCTAACCCTAACCTATAATATTAGACCATCCAACTTTTCAATGCAATTGTGATTTTCCCCAATGTTTCAATGTGGGGGCTTCCTCATTACTTCTGTAAACTGCCTTGTGGGGCAAACTCCTACTGTCAAATGGTGGCACAGTGCGGTTCCTGATAGAATCAAATGGGACAACCGGGGACCCTGCCAGTTTTATGTACACTCTAAAATAAATCTTTCTTTTGTCAACTGGAATTCCTTTTCTTCTAAGATGACATATTGCTACAGGTAAGTTCGGTGTCTCACTCTTATTTGCTTTTTATTCACGACGAGGCCATTATTCAGAAGTCCATTTAATGGACAAGTTATCCAACTAATATTATCCAGATAACTTGTCCTGTATATTCAGCAAGATAAATGTCCCATTAAATATACTTGCTTCAATTTGTCTGGCTACATGTAGCCAGCTAACTTAAAATCCTAACCGACTATGTGTGAATATAGTCATTTATGTTTTTAAGTTATCCCAGCCATGTGTGGCTGGATAGTTTGCTATGTATCTGGATATCTTCAAAAGCGAAATCAACGCTGAGTCCGCCCCCTCGCCCCCCGACTCCTCCCCTCGCCGCCCCGACTCCGTCCCAAATCGATTTTGCATGCTATCGCGTGCGGTAAGTCTTTAGAAAATAACCCCTTTAGCCAGGTATCTCAGCCCCTCGCCAGAACATCCCTTTTTTATCCAGCTAAATTATAGCTGGATAACTTTTATTAATATTGTTTAACTTGTCCATTGTAATAACTGTTACTTTACTTTACTGTTTATTTTTTAGTTTCTGTTCCATGTAAAGGCATCACCTATTAGTTCTGAGTTAAATGTACACCGATACGATGTGCAAACAGCTGTCGGTATATAAAAATGTTAAATAAAATAAATAAATAAATAAATAACTTTATCTGGCTAAATTTAACTGGATAAGATGCTGAATATGCCAAATTGGCCACATTTGATCCATCTAAATGGTATTTGAATATTGATAAGTTCTTGGAGGAGAAGTCCAATACCTGCTTTTAATTGAGTTGACTTAGAAAATAGCCATTGCTATTACTAGCAACAGTAACATGGAAAAGACTTAGTTTTTGGGTACTTGTCAGGTTTTTATGCTGATGGACCCTTGGCCTGACCCAGTATGGCATGTTCTTATGTTCTTATGACCTCAACAGGTTTAACATTTTATGTCATAATGATATTTGCTGCCCATGGAATCATCATCAGATAAGTATTACGGCCCAGCAAACACGCGGGTCATCTACATCTTTAGTTAATTTGAACCTAGCTCTTTGCCTTAATTTCTCTGTAAACCAATATTTAAAAACCTAGATAATGGATAACTTATTTGGCTAAAGTAATCAGAGATATTCAGCGGATCTGATTCATTAAGACCTTTCTCCCATTCTGTGTCTATGGGAAAATGCTTTGATGAATCAGGCCCAAAGTTAGCCAGCTCTGCCTAGATGGATAACTTTAAAACCCTTACCAGCTATGTTTGACTATGTCTGATAATGTAGAAAGTACAAATAAAACAGCATATAATGAGAACTTATATTTGTATATTAAGGCTCCGGATTACTCGAATAGTGAACTTTATCAGTGTCTGAATTTAAACTGTTAGCTATCTTAAAGCTGAAGTAAGTTACTGTACAGAACACATTCTTGTAAACCAATAATTGATATGGAGGTAATTTTCAAAAGGATTTATGCATGTAAAGCTAGTTTTTAAGCACATAAATGGACATTTGAAAAAATTATATGATATATGCTACTTTTGCACAAATAACTCCTTTGAAAATCTACTCCTTTGATTTTAGTAAAGAGGTGTGTTAGTGTGTTTAATGCAGATTGTGATATCTTTCACTGGACTAGTATAAGAATTATTCAAAGACACTGTTGCATTTGAACCTTTGTAACCTCGTGCATAGATTTTCATATTTGTCTAGGACCAATACAAGTATCTAGAACTCTGCCCTCAGCATTTTTTTTCCCACACATTTTAGTGATGCCATTGTCAGTCATGCTTAAATGACGGCAGATAATAAAAGACAGCAGATAAAGCCCAATCGAGATCTGTCCACTTTGGGTAGAGATACATTCCCGTAGGCAAGTCTCTTTTCAGAGTTAGGGATTGGCGGAGCAGCTTTATTATTTTCAAACTTTTAAGATTTCAAAAGCAAATAGATTAAGTATTCGAGAATCACTGGAAAGAAATGAGAGATTCTTGGATCATCTGCAGCCATATTTAATGATCTCACTTGTGTTCTGGTGATTAGCAGAAATTGACAGACTGATAATAATGGCTTTAATTGTTTAGTTCTTGCTCTTCTAGCAAGTACTTTGCAAAGGGGCTATACTGAAACCATGTGCAGCTTTCATACTCATTTCCATGCTCAGGAGGAAATGAACTGGTAAATGAAGCTAAGCATGTATCAGTTCAGTGTAAAATTCTACAGCGCTCCAGTCCCTTGATAGTTCAGTGCATTACTAATGTTCTGTTATGTACCTGCAAGTTAAGCATCCAAATCAACAGCTGCCTGGAATGGATTTAAGTCTGTCTGCTGCAATATCAGCTAAGAATGGAGAAGTCATGGCAGGCCCGGCTCACACCCGGGGAGGGGGGGTGGCAACAGGAGAGGTCACGGGGCTGCTGCAGTGGCTTTCTGAAGGGGGCATGGGAAGCCAATGCCCCCTGGCACACCAAAATAACTATAGATTAGGAAACTTTTCATCCAGCAGGTTTTAGTGTGAAAATCCAGGAGTGGATTATGTTAGAGTCATTTTTTGTTATGTATATGGAGGGTAGGTCGATTGGATTCAGAGTTCTCACCCAGACACAGACTCGTTTGAAGGAGACAGGTCAACCTCTGAGTGAACGCCTATTTGCTGTTTTGCACTGTGAAATGTTTACGAACCAGCAAGAGTCTCTTTGTTTTAGCTATTCCAGTAGGTCTCTGATGAGAAAGCAAGCAATTAACTTATACTAAAGCCTGAGAGAGAATGAAGGCCACACAGCTGAGCCTGAAATTGATAAGAACTCAGAGGGAGGGAACATCTCTGCCTTCCCAAGCATTTTAATGTAAGGCATAGAAACAGCTAGAGAGAGAGAGACGGCACGCTCCAGACGTGATAGCATAGGCTGATCCTTTTGGAAACATGTAGCAATTATCATTATCTACGATTACTTCTTCTGAATGATCTGATTTTAGTTGTTCTATCCTCCTCTTGATCAAATAAACTTACTTTCCTAAGTATCTGGAACCATGATGTACTGAATCAAAGTTTGTATAGGAATAAACTCCTAGTTTCAAGCCCCCAGGTATAATCCCAGTAATTGTGTGTGTTTATATTGGGTAAGCCCCAGAGGTAGTCCTGTGTGAATGCACGCGATAAGCTCCTGAGGTAACCCCCAGTGTAGAACTTACTGAGATTACCCCCCAGGTCAGAGCCCCTGGGCAGAATGCCAATGTGCATGGTTTGAACCGAACAGGCTATCAAATAATTGTTATGGTAGTTATACTAGAAGGATTAAACTAGCCAGCTTTTTAAAACTATGTAGAAGACCCTTGGGACATTCTTACTGAGACATTTTTTATAGCCTTTTAAAACAGGGGGCCATACTATGGAGGTGTGTGATATGAGGAGATGTCGTTTTGGTTTGCTCCCCTCCAAACTTTTCTGTCTAGAGATGCCACTGATTTTCTATGTCCTTATGTATTAGTATAAGAAGGATGGCGGGGCACTGGAGAGGCACACAAATGCTTTGGCCCCTGGGTGCCAGAGACCCTCAGTAAGCCACTGGGCCAAGGTGGAGCCTAACACGTCAGCAGCTGAAGAAGGGGAGAGGCCATTGGTGGAACAGAAGCCAACCCACCGGCGGCTTGGTGGCTTAAATTGAGAGGCATGTGTTCCTGTGATTGTGTGTGCCCAGCCCACAACTTTATCAACAGACGCAGGCTCTGTGAGAGCTCTGTGAGAGCCTGTGTGTTGTGTGTGTGTATCTGTGTGAGAGTATGTAGGCTTGTGAATGTGCCTGTGAATGTGCCTTTGTGAGAGCCTGTGTGTGTGTGTGTGTGTGTGTGTGGTGGTGTTTTGTTGTGTTGCGTCCGTCGCTGCTTGATGCCCTCACTCTGCCCTCCTTAGCACTGTGGCGACTCCCTCCGGGCCTGATGGACAGTTTGCTGCCGCGGCGTCTTCTTGCCGTCTTCCTCCGGCGTCCCCGGAGCGGCACGACGCTGTGGATCCGCCATGTTCCTGATGACGTAGGGCGCTCGCTCCAAATGATGTACCAGCAAGGGCGCAAACTCGGGGGCGTCCCCCTGAACTGACGTCATCTGCTTCCAATATAAAAGGTCTCAGAAATTGCTAACAGATCGAGTTAGCAAAGGGTTTCGCTACCTAAGCTACTGTGCCTCCTCGGACTTACCAGGGGTACCCGCTCCTCGGGGGCCTGGCTCTCTTTTCTCTATTTCAGATTGCTGATGGGAACCGATACTCCCTCCTCGAGGGCCCATGTTCCTGAACACTCTGAAGATTCTCTACTGCCTGGAAGCTGTCACAGATACAGACATTTGTGAGTTACCATCGCGCTCTCAGAGCTTTCCCTGGAACCAGGTACTCGCTCCTCGAGGGCCTAACCCTTTCCAGCTACTGAGCTTTCTAAAGACCTTATGTGAGATCTGTCATCCAGTTCTGGCTATGAACACTGTACATTTGTAAATAATAACCTCTTGTTAGCACTCTGCACCTGTGTGCACATGTTATTTCTGTCCTTTTTTCCTCCCTCCCCTCTCTCTCATTTCTCAGTTCCCCCTGTCCCACACCCCCATTCCTGTTTATTGTATTTCTCAACAGTGTCATGTAAACCGTTATGATGTCCATATGAATAATGGTATAAAAAAAGTTAATAAATAAATAAATACCTGTCTACTCACTATCTATAGTTTCTCTACAGCTCAGCTACCCTGGGATTGTGGCTCCAGTACCTGAGGGACTTCAGCCCTGCCGGGCGTAGCAGCTTACTACTGCCACCTCTGGTGGTTCTACTACCTGTCTAATAAAAGAATTCTGTGTCTGTCTCCATACTCAAGCCTTAGCCGGTGGTCCCTCTCAGGATATCCTCCTGGGGGCGCAGTCATCTGCCGTCGGCCCAAGGATTCACCTATCTACATTCCTCTACAGCTGAGTGTCCTCTCCAAGCACTCCGCTGGTAACAGATGGCTGCTTCTTTCCTTCCAGGAGTCTTCAGCAACAGATTCATAACAGCTTGCTAACTCCACCTCCTCCTGGAGCTAGTACACAACAGATTGCTACTCCTAGCTCTATCACGGAGCTTTCCTAACAAGATTGATAACTCCCCTTCATAGGAGTCTAACCATAACAGAGTGCTAGCTCCTCCCTCCAGAGGAGCTCTCACATAACAAGATTGCTAATTCCTCCCCTCTCAGGAGTTGTAGCATAAGAGATTGCTAACTCCCTAGCAGATCCTTAACAGATTGCTAACTCCTCTGATGTCTCCGCCCATCCGGCATCAGATCTATAACAGTGTGCTTGTGTGTGTCTATGAGAGCCTGTGTGTGTGTGTGTGTGTGTGTGTGTGTGTTTTTGTCTTTTTGAAAGTCTGTGTGCCTGTGAGTGTGCCTGTGTGAGAGCCGTGTGTGTCTATGAGAGCCTGTGTGTGTGTGTGTGTTCGTCTGTTTGAAAGTCTGTGTGCCTGTGAATGTGCCTGTGTGATAATCTGTTTGATTGTGGTGTGTTTGTGTATGTTTCTATGCATGTGAGAGCCTATTGGTTAATACAGGCTCTCACAGAGAAACACAACACAGACATAATATAACTGTGAGGAAGAGGGAACCTTAGACAGTATGTAAGAGACAGAGAGAGTGTGTAGGAGAATGAATGTGTTATTATGCATATTTAAGAGAGACAATAAAATTTTTGTGGCCCTACCTCCCCAATCCACGTCAATCTCAGGGTGACTGGAAATCAAAGGATCCCAGGTATGGAGAGCAAGAGCTTTTTTAATCCTTATTAGTTTTAAATATTGGGTGTAATTTGATGTTTCTACTCTTTTGAAATATTTCATTTTTTTAGGGGAATAGATCATTTTTTAATTATTTTAATTTGTATTCTTGAGATGTTTTGAAATATTTTATTGGTGTTGGGAAATTGTCGATATTTTATTCATTAACTGGTTTGAAATATTCTTTTATGAATATGATTTTAATATTATGGATGTTTTATATTTCTTGATTTTATTTAATGTTTTTATGAAGAAAGATAATGTCTCTGTTTTTCCATTGTTGCTCTGCATGTATAGGCTGGCTTCTTACGGGTTCCAGTTCAGTTCTTTTCAGCACATTTCTCTTTATTCTTTCTGATCTCTTATTCTGTACTTGGTTATGGTTATGGTTCTGCATATGTGACGAAGGTGAGGTATTTTTCCGGCATGTAATTTCTGTGTAGGGATCTATAGCAGCCTGATTTCCTAATAAGAGTTTTATTGGAGGAGCCCTAGGATCCTGCGGCAGTTCCCAACCTGCCACACGGCAAAGAAGAGGAGGAGCCCAAGGGCCATGTGGTGGTTCCCAACCTGCCACGCGGTGAAGAAAATGAGGAGCCCTAGGGCCATGCAGCAGTTCCCAACCTGCCACATGGCAAAGAAGAGCAGGAGCCATAGGTCTTTGCGGCAGTTCTTAACTTGCTGTGTGGCGAAGTAGAGGAGGAGCCATAGGGCCATGTGCAGTTCCCAACCTGCCATGCAGTGAAGAGTTGCAGAGCTGCAAGGTCAGGATGAGCTGCAGGACTTTGTGTTAGGCAGCCAGAAGGATAAAAGAAGCCACTGGGCAGCTCCCAACCTGCCCAGCTGAGAAGTGGAGGGCCAAGGCTGCTGGGAGAGGCCTCAGTTCTACAGTGTATGTATGACCAGGACTTGAGTGTGTCTGAGCATGTATGTGTGTGTGTATGTGTGTTTGTGTATGTGTGTGTCTGAGCATACCAGGCATACCCCGCAAGTAGCGCCAACCCCACCTCAGGGCAAGGGTCCACAATTCCTAACAGATTGCCAAGTTCATGGACCTGGCGGAGGTCTCCGCAATACAGGCCATCCCTGGTCTGGCACAAAAGATCATTGAACAACAAAAGATCCTGGAAACTCTCATGGCAGCAGTGGAGAATCTTAGCACTCATCTTCATGCCGCCATTGTGGCAAGTCCGCCATCTCCTGCTTCCAACTCCTCGGCTCCCATACCGGTCCCACGGCCAACCGTTCTGCTTCCAGCACCTCCATGCTTCTCTGGAAACCCCCGGTTGGGCCGGATTTTCTGAACCAATGTAATATGCACTTATGCCTTCAGCCAGCATTCTTCCCAGACGTAGTCACCAAGACTACCTACATCCCCTCTCTCTTGGATGGTAAAGCCTTGGCCTGGGCCTCACCCCTGTGGGAGCATGCAGATCCTATCCTCCGAGACCTGCCCGGTTTCCTCGCCCTGTTCAATTCTGTCTTCGATGACCCGGGCAGACAATCTGCATCTGGATCCATGCTCCTTCACCTCCGGCAGGGCACCAGGTCCCTGGTAGACTACATCATCGAGTTCAGAACCTTGGCCTCGGAACTGCACTGGGTTCCGGACTGTCTTAGATCCATCTTTCTCGAGGGGTTGAGCTCTCGAATCGATGAGCTGGCGGCCCGCGAACTACCTTCATCCCTGGATTCCCTTATTGATCTCGTTGGGCAGATCGACTAGCATCTCCAGAAACGTTCACAAGAATTACAAGCTTCCAAGAAGTCTGCTATGGGCTCTCACCACATCCAACACTCTTTCTCTCCCAGGACGGATTCAGCTACCCAAGTCAAAACCAGAGAGTAGTCCATGCAATTGGGTCGGGGTAGCCTTATGCCCGGTAATAATGCCACGGATGCTAGCTCTCCGGTCTCTGCCTATATTGTGGTAAATCCAGACCTGCCCTGGCTGCCTGTCCCGTGTGTCCGGGAAACTCCCGGGCCTAGGTTCAGCAGGAGGACTGCTCCTAGGCCTGACTTCTCCATCTCTTCCATTAACACTTCCGGTCTTGATTACGGTGAACAATCAAGAATTCCATACCATGGCTCTTGTAGACTCAGGAGCAGGGAGCAATTTCATCTTGAAACAGCTGACGGAACATTTTTGGATTCCTACCATCCGCACCCCAGTTTCTCTGCTCCTTTCATCCATCCATGGTGAACCCTTGTCTGGACGGGTCACCCACACCACGGTTCCACTCCATCTCCGTACTGGGTCCCTACATGTGGAGTCCATCACTTTCCATGTTCTGGACAAAGCCATACACCCTGTGGTCCTAGGCTTGCCGTGGCTACAACAGCATACTCCCCAGTTCAACTGGGCTAGCTTGCAGCTCTCCCGCTGGGGATCCTCCTGCCATTCTAACTGCTTGGAGCCTGTCTTGCCCCAGCCTTGTCTCAGTACCTCACTCCATTTTCCAGGCCTTCCACCTCAGTATTCAGCCTTTGCAGATGTGTTCTCCAAATAGGCCACAGACACTCTGCCACTGCACTGCACCTTCAATTGCGCTATCAACCTCCTACCCAATACTGAGTCTCCCCGAGGCAGAATTTACCCACTCTCACTTACCAAAACCCAGGCCATGTTGGAATACATCCGTGAGAACCTGGCCAAGGGGTCACTTTGTCGCCCTGCCTGGCCTTTCATCAGCCCCACAGCTTGCCCAGCTATTTATCCACCTCGTGTTCCTGCTTCATGGACTTCCTAAGCACTATCTGACCGTGGAGTTTAGTTCACTGCCCGTTACTGGAGATCTTTTTTCAAAAAATTTACCGTCACCTTGGATTTTACCCCAGCGTATCACCCCCAGGCCAATGGGCAGGCAACCAACAGAACACTCAAGCAATTCCTTCATGCTTATGTTAATCTCCGGCAAAATGACTGGGCAGAATTTGCTCTAATTTCACACTCATCTTCCGCCACTGGCTCCTCACCAGCTGCTTCCTCCTCTACCTCTACCTCTGTCTGTTCCTTCACCAGCGGCTCAGGCGACCGCCCAGGAACTGCATCAGCTCTGGAACAGTATGAAGTAATTACTGCTTAAGGCAGCTCAAAGGGCCAAAAAATTTTTCGATGTCCATCGCCGAGTGAGCCCTCAGTTCGAACCGTCTCAAGCTTCCGTCTACATGCTTCGCACCTTGGAACATTGGCCCCTTCCCGTGCTCCGCTGTTTGGACTCAGTTACCTACAAGCTCAGTCTTCCACCCTCGCTTAAGATCCATAACTCCTTTCATGTATCCTTCCTAAAGTTCCTGGTACTGTCCTGGCCCTCCAGGAGGCCGCCTGAACCACAACCACTTTCATTTGAAGCTGATGTGTTATACCAGGTACAAGATGTTCTGGATGTGCAGAAGCATGGAAAAAAATGGGAATACTTGCTCTCATGGGAAGGCTTCGGGCCGGAGATAAGTTGGGAACCAGCCACCAACATTTTAGATAAGGTCCTCATTGTTGCGACCGTCGCTGCCCGACGTCTTCACTCCGCCCTCTTTACCTCAGTGGGGACTCCCTCCAGGTCTGAAGGACGGCTGGCTGCCGCGGCATCTCCCTGCCGTCTCCCTCCGGCGTCCTCAGACCGGCTCGACGCTGCAGATCCGCCATGTTGCCTGAAGCCTAGGGTGTGCACGCGCGCACGTGCGCTCCGAGTTAAGTACCAGCAAGGGCGCAAACCTAAGGGACATCACCCTGAGATGATGTCATCCGCTTCCGATATTTAAAGGTCTCTGATATTGCTATCAAACGGAGTTAACAAGGGACGGGATAGGACAAGGTTACTCGTTTACTCTGCCCCCGTTCCTCGGGGCCCTTGCTCTCTCTTTGCTTTTCAGGTTACAGACAGGAACCGGTACTCGCTCCTTGAGAGCCCTTGTTCCTGACTATCTGCTGATTTTCTTCTGCCTGGAAGCCATCACTGTCAACATCATTGTGAGTTACCATCGCTCTCTCAGAGCTTTCCCTGGAACCAGGTACTCGCTCCTCGAGGGCCTATCCTTTCCAGCTCCTGAGCTCCCTGAGACCAATATGTGAGTGTTGTCATCTGTTCATGAACTCTGCATACCCTGCGTACTCACTTTCTACAGTTTCTCAACAGCTCAGCCATCCAGGAATTGCTGTTCCAGTATCTGAGGGACTTCAGCCCTACCGGGCACTTCAGCTCACTATTGCCACCTCTGGTGGTTTCAAGACCTGTTTAATAAAAGAACTAGTGTTGTGTCTGTCTCAATGCTCTAAGCCTAGCTGGTGGTCCCTCTCGGGATCTTCCCCTGGGGGCGTGGTCATCTGCCACCAGCCCAAGGATCCACCCACTACTTTCTTCAGCAGTCTATAACAACAGATTGCTACTCCGCCTACGGAATACATCAGATTTCTACTCCTATCTGATTGCTCCTCCCATCAGCATAGCGGATTATGACACTCATCAAGCAATACCATGCCACCCATCCCCAGAAACCTGAACCCCCGGGGAGGGGGCCTAGGAGAGGGGGGTACTGTTACTTCACTGGCCATGGCCGGCTAAACTCACCTCATGTCTTGCTTGGCCCTTTACTCCTGGTGCTCTCGTGGCCACAGCCAGTCACTGCCGCCGCATCCCTCCTGGCTTCCTGTGCTCCATGTGGTGGCTGGATGCCACCGACCAGCATTCTGACCCGGGCCTCCCTAGGTACGCATGCACACTATCTGTCCTTCCTTTAAAGACCAACGGCGGAAACTTCAGGCTCGTCCCCAGCTGATGACATCCACCGGCTGGGGATATTTAAGGACTACCTCTTTCCACCACTATCTGACTTGGCAATGAGTTCCCCTGGTTCCTAGCTGGTGCTTGTTCCAGTACTCGGGACCTGTGTTCCTGTTCTGTGCATCCCTGCTCTTCTTGTCGGAATCCTGTTACTGCGCTTCTGCTCCTCGAGGCCTTGCTCAGCGCTTCTACAGCTGTGACACTGCCTCGGTACTCCCGCTCCTCGGGGCCTGCTCAGCGCTTCTACATCTGGGACCCTGCCTCGGCGCTCCAGCTCCCCAGGGCCTGGCTTGATGCTTCTACATCCGGGACTCTGTCTCTGTGCTCCTGCTCCTCCGGGCCTGGCTCAGCACTTCTACATCTGGGACCCTGCCTCGGAGCTCCCGCTCCCTGGTGCCTGCTTCAGTGCTTCTACATCCGGGACCCTGTCTCGGTGCCCCGCTTCTTGGGGTCTGGCTCAATGCCTCTACATCTGGGACCCTTTCCCTGCACTCCCACTCCTCAGGACCAGCCTCAGCGTTTCTACTTCGGGGATCCTGTCTCTGTGCTACTGCTGCTCAGGACCTGGCTCAGCTCTGCTACATCACGACACCCTGTCTGTGCCTCCACTCCTCTGGACAGAGCTTCTACATCACGAGATGCTGTCTCTACGCTCCTGCTCAGGACCTGTCTCAGTGCATCTACATTCCAGGACTGTGACTCTGTGTCCCCACTCCTCGGGGCATCCCTCAGTGCTTCTACATCACAGGTTCCTGCTACTGCGCCGGCCGCACCGTGGGCAGTGCCTCAGCACTTTTACTCTACTAGAATCTGCTACGTGGATTTCCAGCTCTAGCCCAGCTTCAGCATATCACTATACAGGCCTCTGCTCCTGCACTTCCTCTCCTCTGGGCCAGTCCCACGTGGTCCTGCTCTGCTGTCTCTGGAACTGCTGTAGCATCTCATCCCTTGAGGCCTTCTCTCTCTCTCTCCATCCGAGGGTACCCCGAACTTGGGCTGAGTCTGACCTCTCTGACACTCCCTGCTTCCAGCCGCCTGTTCCCTCTGGGACCAGCCACACAGAGGTCCACCTAAGACCAGCCGGCCCTGGCACCCAAGGGCTCAACCTGTAGGGAATGTAGGCTAGTACTGGCGAAGTTCCTGTCTGTCTCTGCTCCCGGCCAGCCTCGCCTTCTAATAGTGGGGTCCTGCGGGGCTCAACCCCACAGGTAGCACCAATCCCACCTCGGGGCAAGGGTCCACAATTCTTAACACAAATAATAAAGTGTCTAAATACATCCAGATATTTTATCCTTAAGGGAGCTTAGGTTTAAGTTTCATTGCCCCTCTGTGGAAGTGAACCTTTGCGCTGAAACTTGGAACTTGCATTTCATCCATGGTGTGGAATGAATTTGTGTCCCAAGGGGTTGGGGTATCCTAACCGGGGTGAATGTCCCCTTCCCCACAGTGCTGGATGTCCAGAGAGCACTCCCAAACTCCAGCTTGCCTTTATCCTGTTTCCTGGAATGGAAACCCGGAAGGGGGATCTTCAGATGTTCTTTTCCTATTCTTCCTCAGTATCCTTTTCAAAAGATATGCTTGGGGGCCCTTCTGTAGGAAAGGCCTATACTAGAACAGCTCTTACAGTCCAGCTATGGGTAAGGAAGGGGGCAGCAAAATACTTCCTTCCTAATCGGATGGAAAACCCAGTCTTGCTAAAAATAGCAGGATCTTAACTAGAGGTCTCTGCAACCTCCTCGAGGAGGAGAAGGGGTGTACAGATCCCTCCTGCACCTCTGGAGAGGGGATTTAAGACGCTCAGCAGATGCAGGGCAAAAACGGCAAAAACTGTAATACTCTCAGCAAAAAGTAAAAATACCACAGCTCTTTATTTCTCTCTTCCCCCCAGTCTATAACCAAGACCTGGCAGGGCAGTGTTTAGGAAGGGGCCTAAACTTGGAGAGCACACTGAAAACATTCCTTTTCCTCCTGCATGCAGAACTACACTGCCTTCTAGTCATATGGGCCAGACCCCTCTTATGCCTAAGACTTCCAGTTCCTACAAGCTTCTGGGAGGTGCAGTATTGAATGGCATGGTCCTTCTGCAGATGTCTGACTAAGGGCTGGGAGCTAGGGCCCTCTAGTGGATGCCTCTGCACTCGGATTTGATTTTTTCGCCTCATACAGAGCTGAGAATTTTGAAGTATTATTCTATTCACAAGGTCCTTTTCCTGGGTGGTGATTCCTAATACAGAATCCAGTGACAAGGAGGTCAATACTCAGTTGCTATTCAGCTGAGCAAGCTTATCTGTGTAACTTGGCTGAGATATTCAGCAGCACAGCCACAACACTGAATATATTTGGCTATCATATAGCTAGACAATATCCACTAACTAAGGGCCTCATTTACTAAACCCTTTTCTTCCTCACACACACAGAATGGGAGAAATCCTTAGTAAATCAAGCCCTAAGTCAGATAAAACCGAATACTGCACAACTAGGGGGTGGGAAGGGGGGAAAGTTTGTTCATGTTTTGTTTGTTTGTTTTGTTTGTTTGTTTTTGGGGGGGGGGGGGGGCTCTTCTCCACGAATTTCATTTCATCTAATGCTCATTTTATTTCTTTAGTTTAAAAAAACAACAACAAAATAAACATTGGAAAAAAAACCCCTAAAAATAAAAAACCCAGGGGTACCCAGGGCATCCCATTCCCCCACCCATTCCTCTCACCTGGAAAAATGCTGAGGCCAGGATCTTCCCCAATCTTCCCCAATCCAGTGGGGATGCTGAGACCTAGGCCCTGGCCCAAGCTTTGGGCTTGTATAGACTTAAGGCACAGTAAGTCACTGTGACCTCAGTTTAGACCTTGTGCAAGGCCCAGACTTGGAGGCCTGGACATGACGCCTGGATTTCAGCCTAGGCTAGGGCACAGACTGATGCCATGGCCAGGATCGGAAGCCAAGGTCCCGAAGCCTGGGCCTCTGCCTAGGCTAGGTCCCAGACCCATGTCCGATGCCGAGGCCCAGCCTGGTGGCTGGGTCCCAATGCCAAGGCCTCAGCCTGGATCCAGGCTTGATGTCAGGGCCCAGCTCAGAGGCCTAGTCCCAATGCCTGGGCCTCAGCCTAGGCCAGGGCTTGGGCTCAGGAACAATGCTGCAGCTCAGCCAAAAGGTCAGGCTCTGATGCCATGGTCTCACCTTGGACCCAGAACTGATGTAGGGGTCCCACCAGAGGTCTAGTCCTGACGTCTGAGCCTCAGCCTAGGGGCAGACCCAGGCCCGGAGTCCAGGAATCGGAGCTCCTTTTTGGCATCTTCTTTCTTCAGCTCTTCTTCTCCAGCTGACCTCTTCTCCAGCTGACCAGTTTTTCCCCTGCCTCCCAGTAGAGGCAGGGTAAAAACAATAAAAATCATAATACTGTGAGCAAAAAGGAAAAAAAAAACACAACTCTCTATTTCTTTCTTCCCTCCAGTTCATTAACACAGGTGCAACCTCCCCAGCAGAAGGTGCCATTTTGATGCATGGCAGTTGAATTAGCTGAAGTACATAAAAATTGCACCCTCATCTGGGGAGGAAGCGCAAGAATTAATTAAGTATTTCGCAACTACCCCAGTGGACAGCATTGATTGATGAAGAAGAACTGAAGAAGAAAGACGCCAAAGAGGAATGTTGAGGCCTAGGCTCTGAGGGTGGGTCTGAGCCCTGGCCTAGGCTGAGGCCCAGGCATCAGGGACCTGGCCTTCAGACCAGGCCGTAGCATCGGCCAGGCCCTAGCCTAGCCTAAGGCCCAGGAGTCAGGCCTCAGCATCAGGCCTGGGTCCAGGCCTGATGCTGAGGCCTGACTCCTGGGCCCTAGCCTAGCCTAAGGCCCAGGAGTCAGGCCTCAGCATCAGGCCTGGGTCCAGGCTGAGGACCTGGCATCAGGTCCAGGCCAGGATGCGGAATCAGATTTTGTAAGTATGGGGGAAGGGGGGTTCATCTGGGAATGTTCTCTGGCAATATCATTTAGCTGTCTTCATTTCTATGGGCCACAGCCAAATATTTAGACAACAGGTTGGTATTGGCTTGTCTGAAAATCCCTGCTCTTTCTTGGAAGGTCATATTTAGCTGGCTTATATTGGAACAAGCCGGTTTAGTGGATATTGACTCAATTGAATTTGCGAATCAGGCAAATTTTCCATGGTGCATTTTGCAAAAAGATTGTAGTTGCACAACTTTTCTTGTGGAAAATGTTTTAACTGCCAGATGATGTAGGAAATTAAATCTTAGGGAAAAGAGGTACTTTAGTTTTTTTCATAAACCTTTTGCAAGTTGTTTGCATTTAATTTGCCCTTCTGATTTTGTCCAAAACTTAAATCTGGCACTTAGCTTTAGGTGGTAAATATCTTTTTCTTTTTTTTCTATTTTGGGGAGTTACCCTAAGCATATAAGTGTTTTGGTTCAATGATCATGATATAACTTGTAATTCTGAGGAACAAAATAAATTATCTCCTATTTTACTTCTTGACAGCTGCCAAGTGTTCACAGGCTTCCTGACACAAATCAATCTCTAGTTTGTGCATCCTTGTTGGAACAGGGCTGCAAGACATCTCAAAAGTCTGGTTAGTTGAGCAGAGAGGAAGCAGCAAACTGTGGACATTAGACATTCTTTGGAGAATCACACCGCCGCAAAATTAAAAAAAAAAAAATGCCTGAAATCATGCAGGAACTTTCTCATGACCAAAGAGGTAAACACCACAACTTCACCTGCAACTGCCCTCGAGAAGATTTGGCAGTTTGTGACAGGAAATCTTCCTGCTGGGTGTCAGAGTGACTGTGCAGCTTCTTGCAGGGGTAGAGGAGCCATGGATCGCTTGGAAGGCCCTAATTCACCTCCATCCCCTTGTCAGTATGTCCAGGGCTGACATGGCAAAATGTACCAGGCCTGAGAGTTGCAAATTTGGCAAGGAGAGACCATGATACAACAACTTTTGATCTGCCCATTGCCCAAGGATGGCTGGCCTGTATGGGAAGGCATGAAATATGCTCGACAGTGGAGGAAATATTATATAAGTGGCTAGAAATGAGAAGAAGTAGACAGCAACAAATATTTCTTGTTTGTTTCTGTAATAACATTTTGTTTAGGAAATTCTCCTCTACTTGCACTGCATACCATATTTTACAAGTCACTACATATTTGAAACCTGATTGAACTTTCAAATGCAACCATCAAACAGGGCTCCAAAATACTGAGCTCTATCTGCTTGCAATCAACCCAAAAAGCAGTGTATGGAAATCCAGTGGGGAGGACGGGGAGAAGGGGGTGGACAAAGGCCAAATAAAAAAAATAGGTCAGTTATATCTGTTTGACTGTACAATTAGAACCAGAGATGTTGAAGCTTAGATGTAGAACTAATAGCACCATTGGGACCACATTTGATGAAAACACAGATTTCAGATCACAATTTCCATAAGATATGACATACTTATAACTGCAATTTGTTCCATGTAAAACAATTAAAAACCCTTTTGCCAGCTCAGAGGCACTCTGGAAATTACTTTTATTTCAAACTCCATTTTGTATTTTATATGCTGGTGTGCTTTACTACACCAGGAATGCAGTAACAGGAAAGATAATAAATCTGATTTTAAAAACATAGAAACGGTGAATATCCTAGAATCAAGTATGGCTGGGCCCATTGGCCTATTGCACATACACTTATATCTGCCTTATTAGATACACAGTCATCTTTTTGCTTCAACAGATTTAGGGCTTAAGTTAATCCACTGAACTGATCCATTCTTGTAATCATTTGTACACTTATTAGACAGGATGTAAGGTTTGGTCTAAAATTGTGCAACAAGCACGCAACTTGCAAGTTCTTTTGCTTGTCCTTTTGAGGCTGCTTTTAAATCTTAATCCCGATTTATATTACAAACTGATCTCTAGATGAATTACAAATTAACAGAGTCATTCATCAAAATGCATTATGGCGTTAACACATACGATAGTTATTGCAACATGCAGCGTGAAAGCAAATTTTACAAATTTATTCAACGGGGTGGGATTAGGGAGGGGTTTGAGAGGGATTAATTAAAATGAGGGACATTATCGCATTGTGCGATAGTGTAATGCACACTATCACACATTTAACGTCAGAAATAACTACACTTTTTCTCCTGGCACTAAGCTGTGTGATTGCCCAAAATGCAAGTTGTAATAAATATCACAAATTCTGTTTTGGGCATTTTGGGCTATTGGGGGGGGGTGGGCGGCAAAGAGAGAGAGAGAGACTCTAGGATGGCACCCATAGTAGTCACTTATTTGTACTGTTAAAGGAGGGCCAGCTAGTAACTCGAGGTGAGGATTTGGTGGTGGTCTAGGGTTTTGGGGCCAGTTTTACATACAGAGTGAGACGTACAAACAGCTAGGGGTGTGCATTCGTTTTTGACGTATTGGCAATCCGCAACGTATGTCTCTATTAGTTGTATTTGTGGGGTCATGAAACGTATGGCGAACCCCCACAAATACAATGTATCTAATGAATAAAACCCCCCCACCCTCCTGGCCCCCCCAAGACTTACCAAAAGTCCCTGGTGGTCCAGCGGGGGTCCTGGAGCGATCTCCTGCACGCGGGCCATCGGCTGCCGGTATTCAAAATGGCGCCGATAGCCTTTCCCCTCACCATGTCACAGGGGCTACCGGTGCCATTGGTCGGCCCCTGTCACATGGTAGGAGCACAAGATGGCGCCGGCCATCCATAACTAATGAATGGATCGGGGTCCCCCGAGAACAGATGCAACGGATTTGACTCCCCACGAATACAAATACCGAATGGAATGAATCCATCCCTGCTGCACATCCCTACGAACAGCACATTTAAAACTAATCGGAGAAAGTTCTTTTTTACTCAACGCACAATTAAACTCTGGAATTTGTTGCCAGAGAATGTGGTTCGTGCAGTTAGTATAGCTGTGTTTAAAAAAGGATTGGATAAGTTCTTGGAGGAGAAGTCCATTACCTGCTATTAAGTTCACTTAGAGAATAGCCACTGCCATTAGCAATGGTTACATAGAATAGACTTAGTTTTTGGGTACTTGCCAGGTTCTTATGGCCTGGATTGGCCACTGTTGGAAACAGGATGCTGGGCTTGATGGACCCTTGGTCTGACCCAGTATGGCATTTTCTTATGTTCTTATGTTCTTATGTTGATCTCAGTGAAGATTTGACTATGTGTTTGGAGTGAGGAAAGTCACACAAAGAAGAGATTTCTACAATGTTCTCTTGTCCTAGCTTGATGGACTCTCTACTATGGTACTATCAAGCTAGGGCAAGAGAACATTGAAGTAATATCATCTTAGTCTGACTTTCCTCACTTCAAATCATGTCAGATCTTCACTGAGGTCTACTGTGCTGTTCACACATCTCACTATGCATGTAAAACTGGCTCCAAAATGCTAAACCACCACCAAATCCTCACCTGGAGTTACAAGTTGGCCTTTCTATAGTGGTATAAATAGTTGACTACTATGAAAGCCTTTTAAAAAGTCTCTCTCTCTCTCACACATAAATTTTGCCCCCTTTCCTGCATACCTCACTTCTGCAACTATGGCTTTTCTTGGCCTGTTACACAGTCATGGCATTTACAAGGCATTTGCTGCTAAAGCCATGAGAACTGTATAGGAGGGCAGTGCTATACTGTGCCTTCACCTCCTCTCCGGGGCCACTGCTGCCAGTCAGAGCTGGAAAAGGAGCCAGGGTAACATTGTGAGGGGACACAGCACAGGTCTCTGCCAGGAAGGGCCCTTCCTCCCTCCCTCTCTCAAGTCAGGAAGCGCTCTCCCTCACAGTGAACCTGCTGGATTCACTGGACTTTGTGTCCTGTTATATAACCACTGGGGACTGGGTGGGAATTTGGGTGGCTTCTGCGGGGGAGGGGGGGGGGGGAGATGGTCTGCAAAAATGGGAGACTCCTGCCAGATCCAGGAGACTTATCAGCTTTGGGAACATTCTCCCAGGGGAAACTAACAACAGCATGTAAGAGACCATGGGATAAGAACAAAAGATTGCTAATTGCAAGGAAGGGGTGAGTAAGCCAGAGTTCAAGTACAACAGAAAGGTAAAAATGGGCAGACAAGATAGGCTTTGTCTTTCTCTGCCAGAAGGGACATTTTTGCTTTCTATACCCAAGGATTTAATTTCCCACAAACACTGTAAAGGGAAAATAAACCCAGACAAAAAACTGCAAGCTAAGTCTCGTGCAGAGCATTTTGCTCAGAAGTTGTTGCTGCCATAATCTTGTCATTTGAAAATTTTGCCCTTTCAGAAGGTGTTGGAAGATAAATCCTTAAATAAAGGATGTGCCGTTTCAAAATTGTGAAAGTGTTCTTACTTACAGGCATTTTGTACTTATGTTAGCCTACCCTGAACAAAAACCTAAATCTGGGCCATGGCGTACCAAGTGTACTGAACTGAACATGACACATATGCTAATAAAATCATGCCCTGGGCAAAAAGTAAAGTTGCAACTGGTCAAAAAAGTGTGAAATGCTGCCAGTTTGCTTGGGCATTTGTTTTACTTGTTGAAAATCAAATCCATGATATTCCTAGATCTTTTTATCTCTCACATACATACAGTAGCTTTATGATACTACTATTAAAAATGTAAAATAAACTTATTTACATAATCTTTTATTCTCAATTATCAAAGCCATTTAAATGCATACAATATGTTTCTGCATAAAAAAATGCTTGTTATAAAGTTAATGTGCATGAAAGAATGCACATAACCCAGGTTTGAGCACGCTTTTATGTACACAAAAAATTAAAGACATATTCCAGATGCAGCAAAGTTAGGATTTACATGCATACTTTTGATTTGAATAGTTATGTGTGCAAATTATCAAACACAAGTAACGTCCTGCAAAGAGCAAGTATAATTTTGTTCAGGTGAGTTTGTGCATGTTATTTTGCATAATTTTCAAAGTGACTTAGGTGCATAAATTTGCTTTGAAAATTGGCGTAATTTAGCTGTCATATAAAGTACTCGTGATGTTATAAAATGACCCTTTTAAAACCCAAGTCAAACTTTAGTCAAAGCATGCATTGTAACAGTTATTTATGCATGTATGTATGTATGTATGTATGTATGTATGTATTAGAAAGGACTGAATTGTCCAATCAGAGTAGTGAATTTGTGCTCCAACATGTCATGTAAAGTCCCATTACATGAGTAATACATGCTTAGGGAGAAGGTTGAATTATATTCGTTGTTTAATTTTGATCCTAGAGTATGTGTCACTTTAAATTTAAAAAACAATATATGATTTTGTACCAGTCTGCAAACAGATAAGTTGTTCTGTTCCCTGAATTTAAAAAAAAATTATATATAAGAACATAACTGCCCCAATGGATCAAACCAAGGGCCCATCAAGCCCAATCCAGGTCACAAGTACATGGCAGGATCCCAGATAGCAGACAGATTCCATACTGTTTACCCTCAGGAATAAGTAATGGCTTCCCCAGGGTCACCTGATTAATAACTCTTATGGACTTTTCCTCCAGAGGGAGGCAGACCTTTCAAACCAAAGTTGATAACCCCTACAACGCTTTCTATCTCAGCTGTTCTGAAATCTCTGTAAGTTCTTCCTAGAGTACTTTCAGTCAAATCTCCCTAACATGTCACAGCGTAAAGAATACTACTTTCTTTGTTTCCTTCTTTTGAAGGAAAGATTGAGATTGTTCATTTCCACTACAAAAGTAAATGCTGAAAGGTTTTTTTTCCACAATCCTCACAAGCAATGTCAGAAATATCCATGCATAACATATCATCTATTATGCTGTCTTGCTTCCATTTTTATGAGTTTATTTTCCTTTGTTTTGTCTAGTCAGAGGTGGTGCTTAGGAAGGGGAGGCGAGAGGCGGGCTCCAAAAAAATCAGTTGAAGGTATCATCTCTTCTTCTTTGATCCAGCAGTTTCCTCCTTTGGCTTTCAGGTCAATTGGAGTCATCTATGATCCTTTATTCCCAACTACCCAGAGAGCGCTCCTCTTATTTTATATTTTTCCCTAATTCACTTAGTGCAGCAACAATCTTCTGCAAGGGACCATGCACTGGGGCACTCTCCAGAATGCTGTAGTCAAAAGCCTAAGTTGGGCCACTAGGTGTCACCATTTCACGGTGATCACTCCCTCATTGCCCCATCCAGAAGACATGAAAATTGCCTCCACAGCATCCCCAGAAATGACCAGTCCAAGGAACTAAGTCTTGGCCTGGGACTCAGCAGTAGGTCATCCACATAGTGTTACACAGAGCTGCCACTGAGCCACTAGACCAGCCCTATGAAGTTATCTATTGCTAACTTGATGTTGACCCATATTTTAAAGTGCCCTTAGTTTTCAGACCCTCATAAAATTCTGCTGAAAACATTTTTTTTTAATTATGGAGGACAAGTCCTCCTTTTCTTTTGAAAACTTGGGGAAAAAGCCAGGGGAGCATGTCAAGATGGCAGATCTAAGGTGCCTCTCCACCTGAGCCAGCACAATTGTGTCTTCCTCTGATCTTTTGTGCTTTCCTACCTGCATGGGGAGATGCAAGGGGAAAGTTAAGACCTACATGGTCGCATCATCTTCGGTTGTGGCAGGTCCATTCGACCAATTCATTTTGTGGGAGGTGACTGTTCCAATGGTGTCCATGAAGGGGGTTGGGCTGAAGGATGGGTTTCCCTCTGGTCTTTGAAGCCTCATTGAACCAAGGACTTTGAGCTCTCCTTACAGCTTCATATATGTTCAAACAATTGAATCTGTTAGGATTCGTAGGTTGATGGGCCCTTGGCCCAAGGTGAGAGATGGTACTGCCCACGGGGAGGAGCCAACTGAGCCTCATCGTCGGAAGGCGAGGTCTGAGCAATAGGTGACACAGCCCAGCGAGTACTGGAAGAGACTGGGGTGTGGATGCGGTTGCCAGAATAGGTCTCCTTAGTGGTGGAGTGCTGAACAGGCCCCGGGGAGCGGGGAATGCAGGCAGAGTATTGAGGAGTCCTTGCAAGGGCGATCCCTGGGGGTGGAGCCGCAGAGAGAGTCAGCATGGGAGGTATGACGTAGGCTTACCAGAGGCACAGGGAAGTCCAAAGGTCTCTGGCAGTGCAAGAAGACACTACTCCAAGGAGCGGTGGAGTGCTGTGCAGTCTCAGATAGGCAAGACGCTACCCCAAGGAGCGGGGAGCGTAATGAAGTCACAGTAGTAAATGAGGCATTGCCCTGAGGAGCGGGGGGAGCATCACAGTCCCAAGTTCACTACGCATTACCCCGAGGAGCGAGGGCACGGCTAGTCACTAGTGATGGCAATGGCCCGCAGAGCGGGGTACACCAATGCTAGGTCTCACGAAGCAGAGTAGTGAGGCAGTGGCCTGCAGGGTGGGGTACACCTACGTTGGTCTCCACGAGTAGAGTCGAAAGGCAATGGTCTGCAGAGTGGGGTACACCGAAGTAGCGTCTCACGGGTAGAGTAGTTCCTGGAGCAATCCCGAGGAGTGGGGGAATGGCAGACAGCGTCCGAGGTGCAGGGCCCTCCGAGGAGTGGATAGCCAGAGACAGGAGCAGGGCCCCCGAGGAGCAGGTACCCGAGAGTGTCTCACACCAGGAGAAGCAGAAACCAGGAACCAGCATCGTAGCGAGAAGCAGGAATCAGCAAGGAGGGAACTCGATGCCAAGTCAATTAGAGTCAGGCCCCAATGGTGCTTAAGAGTCCAGGGCTAGTGATGTCATGAAGGGGAGACACTCCTGAGGTTCCCGCCCTGGCGTCCTTAAAGAAGGCCATGGAGCACGCGCATGTGCCTAGGAAGGCCCGGGATAGACATGGTGGTCGGTGGTATCTTTGCCACACTGGGGAGTCCTGGAATGGAGCCGTGAGTGTCTGAAGTGGCTGGCCATAGCCACGAGTCTTCCATAAGGAGAGAGGGCAGCAACACACGAAGTGAGTAATAGCGGTGGCAGCCATCTGCGACCGATGGTCATAATAGAGTTACTGAGAGATCTGCAAGAGAGTTTGCAGTTACCAATAGGCTCCATGGAAGGAGGAACACTGGAAAATGCCTTAGAAATTCAGAGCCAGGGTCATGGAGTGGAGATGTAGCCTAGTTGTTAGGGCAGTAGGCTGAGAGCCACGAAAACCCATGTTCAACTTTTGCTGATGTGCCTTGTGACCCAGGGCAAAACACTTCACCTACAATTGCCTTAAGTACAAATTTAGGGCCTCATTCGCTAAACAATTTTCCCATAGACACAAAATGGGAGTAAATCTGCCCCTTAGATTGCAGGCACTCTGGAAACAGAGAAAACCTATTATACTTGAATGTAACACATTGAGCCACCAATGAAAATTCAAAATTTGAGGATATATATATTTGGAAACAAATTCTAGGCCAGAAAAGAAGCTGAAACCTTGCATACTAGTAATTCAAGTATTCAAACAAATAAGAAAAGTCTGAAATCCTCAGATTTTGAATACATTTTTTTAGTCTTTGTCATCAACATTTAAATTAATTCCAAGACAAAACAGGAAAAGAACAACCAAAAAATCACTACATTACATAAGCATATATAGAAAAACATTGTCCATTAATAATCACAGTATATAATAATATATCACAGATCATTTTGGGTCTGGGGTATTATCTCTTTTTCCCATTTCCCCAGCCCCCCTAATCACTGATGACGATGTCTTCTTACTGATCACACTGATCAGTACGGTAGTTGTATCCATTTTATTGACTTACATCTAACTCATGCCTTTTCATTGGTAACTCAGGGTGAGTTCTAATCAAGTATTGTATTATTTTTCTGTTTCCAGGGGGCATACAATCCAAATTTTGGAAACAAAACAGAGTCGACAATTAACTTTATTTTTCCATTCATTATAATCTAGATAGATAGATAGAATATACTGAATGGAAGGATGAAATACATTGTGGACTCTTTTTGTTTTCAAAATTGTTACGTTCACCTTTGCCTGTCCTAAAATGGCTTACACATTATAAGGGGTTTTGTACTATGTGTGGTGATGAAAAAAACCTTTGATGGCTTTTTCCTGACTGGAGCTCTCTGCACTGAGCAGGAAAGCAGGAAATTAACATGGTTATTCAGGAGCATTAGCAATGCCTCCCTCAGTCTCCCTGGCAGCAAAGCCGGCCTCTGTAGCTTGGCAAATCTTGCTTTCCCACCCTGTCTTTAATATGTTGCCCCTTTTCCTGCCTTCAGCTTAAGCCTAGCTTGAACTGCAGCCAGTAGTGTGCTGAGGGGTGAAATGTCAGCGGATTAACTTTTCTGACTTGAAGAGGCCAAACTGGGCCCAACAATTAGGCAAGTTCTCACAAGACATAGATATCTCTCCCTACGCTCTGTTGACTGCCCTCATGGAAGGCTTGGAGTGGATTTGTAAGGGGATTCTGAAGCCTTCAGTGAAACAAAGAAGACCCTTTTTCCTCTCTTTCCCTTTTAATTCAGTAGGTAAACATTTCACACAAAACCTATGAGGGTGGGAAGAAGCGATCTGTGCACCATCTTGCATTTGTCGAATGGATTAGTCCCTAAATTGCTGCTTCTCCTATATGCTGAAATGCATCTTAGTTTATGCATTGCAAGTTTTCATAAGGGGTCTCGCTGATCCTGCTGCTTTTTTTTTTTTTTTTCATTAGATTAGTAATATGTCCCAAAATTGCTTTGGGAACAAGATATTAACCTTTTGACGTCTAATGTTGTGCAAGAATAACTTACAATCTTTCTGCATTCCATTGCTTCCTCAACATAAACCACAGGAGTATTTTCCCATTGCCAGAACTGAAATTAAAAAAAACAAAAAAAACAAAACACCTATAAGTTAAAAAAAGGTTAAGTGAATAAAAATATGTTCTGGCTTTTCCTTTTAAGGGCAATATAAACCAAATCAATCTCAACAAAGCAGAATGATGACATAATATGAGATATTTAAATTTTATCTCAAAATTGCTCTCCAAACATGCTTGAAAAAAATACTTCATCAGTTTATGGAATAAATATAATATTATAATAAGAAACTTACTTTAAAATCGATCAGTGCTTACAGAATTATACTTTAGTCATATTTTCTTACTAGGATCTGCAAAACTTTTTCACGAAACAGTTTTTTGAGCAAATGATTTCACAAAATGCCCACAAACATAAAAATATGGCCATTTTCCAAGATGTTTTTTGCAAAAACACCTTTTCTGAAACAATTTTGCAGACATACTCTTTGCAGTAGTAAACTTTCATCTAAGCACAAAACTTTCATCTAAGCACAAAAGCTTAATGGCGCATTAATGAGTGAATCAAAATCATGTAAAACAGCGCATTGATGCGCCATTTTGTGAAAACAGTAATGCAAAAAATGCTATGCAGGCCCATTTTTGGAAAAAAAAAATTCTACACATCAAGAGGTGTAGTTATTTTCCTGGCCAAGCCTGGGAGACAAAGGTTCACAAGAATCACCATGGTGATTCAAAGGGGCACCCCAAGTGCCATTAAAAGTCCCTGGTGGCCTTAGTCACCCTCTCTCCTGCAATTCCGTGCCCATTGCAGGCTAAAAAAGCCAAAGTTAAATCCCTATGTCAAGTTCTTTCCCCTTTTGACTAGCTCCTATTCCCCTCCCCAAATCATCAGAAAACCTAACTATGAATTGTACCCCTCCCCAAGCCTCAAACAATACCCTATAGCTAAGGGGGTCTTCTGGTGACCGTAGTGATCCGCACGCACTCCTGCCCTGTTGTGTGCCTGCTTCCATAATGGCACAGGCTGACTGCAGAGGTTTCCTTGACATGCACAGGATCTCTTGAGGTCAACCAGTTCCAGTTTGGAAGTTGGCTCAAAGGGGGCTGGAGCGAATAAGGATCTCTTCAGGAAGACCTCCACAACTATTGGATAGTATTTTAGGAGCTTAGGGTGGTGATGGATGTTTTCAATTATTTGGAGGGACAAGGGGGCTGGGTGGAAATGGTCAAAGCTTAATGTGGGGCTTGACTGACTTTTGCAGCCCACAAAAGGCATGGGGGGTGCAGATGGGGAGCCACTAAGGTTTTCAGGCACTTTTAATGACACTTGGGGAGGGGACAGGGGGATCTTACATGGGCAAAACAACCTCTTTGAGCAGTGTTTTGCACAGAGTTTCACTTTCTGGGTCAGGTTCGCACGGTGCCACGGCTGGGAATGTACAACCCTCGAGGCCATAGCATTGTGTGAAAAAGGACTCGTGCGATTTTGCTAATGAGCTCTGAGCTCACATGGCAAAGAAAGTCAGCTGTAGTTTGTAATTCTATATATTTCAGTTTTAAATTTTTATATATTACTTAACAAGAAAGAATATCGTCAATGTAAAATGATAATAGAAACAAAGATGGGTGATAAAACTTGCACGCCATCGCGACAGATGGATGCCAAAAAAAAAAAAAAAAAGCTTCAGCCATCATATGATCCAAAAAATCAAACAAGGTGTTTGGCACCTGAATATTGCTTTAGGAAAAAGATTTTGTTCCTCCTGAGGAAACAGCTAATGTGAACTGTATGTGAACCATGATTTATGAGGAGATTGCAGTGTTACTCAGGCTTGAACAACATGTGTCTGAATTTTGATCTTTGCTGCTGTGAAGGTTTCACACCGATTGCGCACTGTGTTTAATGCCACAGCTTCTCTTTTTTTTAACTGAGGATATTGGAATCTGAACCTACAACTGCCTGGCTTCAAAGCAGACTCAGCTGGTGAGGTAAAGGAGCAACTTCTTTAGCTGAGCTACTGAGAGAAACGCTAATTTAGCATGTTTCCCACAAAATGGGAGAAAATCACTATTACCTAGGCCCCGACAAGCATGGTAGAATCATGATGTCAGCACGAAGGACCAGGATGCCCGAGAATCCCTTTCTTTTCTTTCATTTCTACCACATGGTTCTATAGGAAATAGGGCTGTGCATTTGTTTGAAACAAATGGATAAAACACAATAAATGAGTCCATGGGTTTGAAAAAGGTTTGGATAAGTTCCTGGAGGAAAAGTCCCTAAACTGCTATTAATCAAATTGTCTTAGGGAATAGCCACTGCTGTTGCTGGCATCAGTAGCATGGGATCTATTTATTGTTTGGGTACTTGCCAGGCACTTGTAACCAGGGCTTGATGGACCCTCGATTCAATCCAGTATGGTAATGTCTTATGTTCTTATTTCATTTGTGGACCCCAAAATGAATGGAGTGGTCTCCCAAATGAAACAAAAAAAATGTGTCTCATTTGTTTCCCATCCAAGTCTATGGCTTTGTTCTGTGAAAATAAATAGGTGGTGGTAAATATAGCAATCAACTCTTGGCTGTGTGACCAGAGCTGAGTCAGGAGAAGTTGGCAAAGAAATCATGGGAGGACAAATCATGGTGCAGCTGTTACAATCTGGTGATCCGCAGGTTCCTCTCGCAGACCGCCGCACTCACCTCCGACGCCGTCCTGTCATCCCTGCCTCTCCCTGACATGGTGAGTGCCGTCACTCGAGCATGTAGCAGGACATCGCCAGCGGGATGCCGATGACCTCATCCTGCCGTGACCTGTCCGAGGCGTGTGTGCACCCAACATTGCTTTATTTTAAGGGCCCATAGTGGGGAAACATGCCACGGCGCCCCTTGATGATCTTATTCAGACAGGCCTCAGCAATAGGTCCTTCTGCTCTTGTAGAAGTGTGAGCTTCCTAAGTGTCTTATCTTCAGTTCCAGTGTTTCAAGCCTTGTCTTCAGCCCGGTTCTGTCTTCATTGTTCCTTGCCCACCTGTTCATCTTCTTGCCTGCCTGCCCTGCCTATCCACCCCTACTCTCCCTTTGGACAGATTATTGGTTTGAACTCAGCTTGTTCTTGGATTCCTTTGACTGCAGTTGCCTCAGACCTCTGCCTGCCACCAGATACGCTTAACTGCCACCTGCCTCTAACCATTGTCCAGACCTTGGACTCGTCTGATCTCCGCCTGCTTCAGCCCACACTTTCTACGGACCTCTGCTTTCATCTTCAGCAGAGACCCCCACCTAAGTCTTGCCGGCCCTGGCACCCAACCTGAGGGGAAAAATTACTGGTATAGGCAAAGGCTCCAATTGGTCTCAGCTGTGCCTGAGTCCTCTTGCCAATAGTGAGGACCTGCAGGGTCCCTCTCTGCAGGCAGTACTAACCTCGCCTCAGCCCAAGGGTCCACGAAAGCAATAGTAGCATCATTTTAAATAGCCTATAGGTGCTATCTGAATCAAGTGACACTGAACCACTCCCACAACCATGAGTAATAAGCAGTCTGCATTCCCTCTTTGTCTGTTGGCAGAGGAAGAGATGTTTGTAGAAACTCTCACAGAGCTTGTAATTAAGCTTGGAAACTTTTGATACGGCACTGGTAAAAGGCTGCCCCTGATTTTCAGGGCTTAATTTGTAGACAAAAATGAAAGGGAACTGTGGAGTGGGAGTGGCTGGGAGGGAGCAGGTCCAAGGCTGGGTATGAACCCTCTCTCTCTCTCCCCTAAACACATACATTCTCTCTCACACATACACGTGCATGCAAAAACACTCTTCACACTCCATTCCTGCAGGGGAGCCACAACTGATTTACACTGCCAGTTATGCTCTGCTTCATCAGGTCCCAGAAAAATGGTGGCAGGAATTAAGGCCTGAGTAACCGGCACATAAAAGTGTTACATTAACACAAGTTCTAAAATTATGAGCAGTAGCGCCAACCATCAACAACAGAGTTGAAGCCTTAATCATTGACATTGCTGCTTACAAGTTTCAAACGTGGGCTACTGCAACTCTTTTTTTGAAACTGTTTTTCGCTCTGCTTCAGGACCCCTCTCCTCTTCCCTACAGACTAGGAGGACAGGGCTGGATTAGGGAGCAGAGTGGCTGTTCTCTGCTTTCTCCTCCCTTCTTCCCTGCAGGCTTTCTGGAGGGGAGGGGCTGGAGCTACTCTGCCTCTTAAGTCTCCACAAATTAAGCCTTGCTCGTTGTACCTTAAAGACCAGAAGCAATGCATTGCTGCTAATTGTGATTTTACTCTTCATTGCAAGAGGGTCATAGTAGGAGATAATGGAGAGATTATATCAGTGCTAGTGATATTTTTGCCTCTGGAAAGTGAGTTGTGCAAAGCATACTGACAAACTGAAGAGAAGAAGAGACTTACTAGGCCTTCAGTCTTTTTGGTTCTAACAGGTTTTTTTTTTTCTGTGTGAAGTCAGCAATACATAAAACACAGCACAGCACACAATCACCATATGCATTTCTGTGTGTCTGTGTGTGACTGACAGATCTCCATTCAGTGTGGTATGGTGAGTGGTGGGTACAGTTAAATAAATTAATTTAAAACATGCAGACCTCCAGTAAGAAGGGCATTTCAGCAAACTCCATCATGTCAGGCAAAGGGAGTAGAAAAAATGGCAGGCTTTGCAGCTTTGGCAGGGGCAAAAGTAATTGGTAGAGACTCAGCCTAGTCTGGTAGTAGTGATTAAAAAAGGCATTAGTCCTGCCCCCAAACTGAAAAGAGTTTTTTGTTTTTTTTATGCTGAAGAATGACAGGAATAGAAAGACTGGAGACTCAAGGCAGAAGCAGTTGAAATATGGAGAGCTTGTGCCACTGCTACCTCGTCGCAACACACCGGGCTGGATTGATTAATATTATTTAGTGTGTGTTTGCTCGTCGTTCCACACCTGGTTGTGGCTTTGTACAATTTTGGTCGCCGTGTCTCAAAAAAGACATAGCAGAATTAGAAAAGGCAAAGAGAAGAGTGGAAAAATGGTAAAGGGGATGGAACGCTTCCCCTATGAGGAAAGGCTAAAGAGGTTAGGGCTGTTCAGTTTGGAGAAGAGATGGCTGAAGGAGATTAGGAGAATGTGAAAGAAAAGGGGCATTGACAGAGAGTGGTAGTGGGCATTGGCTGTGCAAGGAGTGGTGGAGATGAGTGGGTGAGAAAAATGACTGGAGGAACTTTCATTGCTTCCATAGTTGTTTGATTTTTTTTTTAACTACAAGTGGCTTCTCCATGTCAGTATTACTTGCTTGTCTCTGGATATATATACTGGATGAGTCCTAGAGACCTAAGTAATATGGGAGTATGAAGGTGCTTTTTCGCTGCATGTGTTGTACGGTTTAAATATAA
Source organism: Rhinatrema bivittatum (assembly GCF_901001135.1). Classification (NCBI taxonomy): domain Eukaryota; kingdom Metazoa; phylum Chordata; class Amphibia; order Gymnophiona; family Rhinatrematidae; genus Rhinatrema; species Rhinatrema bivittatum. The sequence goes on from NW_021821255.1 coordinate 44,006, forward strand.
TAATAAGTATTTTTGAATACTATTTGTTGGTTGTCTTTTACTCCAAAATGACAAAAAATATCTATACAACTATCCTCCTCCCACTAAACTGGTCCTTGATAAGTCAAACAAAGCATGAAGAGAATAATTATTACTGGTAGAGCATCTGAAGCTTTTGTTTGTTATATTTTACGCCCCCAGTCCACAGTTTCCTCTTACATCTAGAGACTGTCTGGGCTTTCATGACTTGAGAGAAACAGCAGATTGTCCGTGCTGGAGCAATACTATTAGGCAGCACCAGAATGTGCCACTGATTAGCAGGGATACACATTTGTTTGAAGCAAATGGGTAAAATGTGATCATTGAGACCATGTTTGTTTCATTCATGGCCCCCCTAAATGAATGAAGTGTGCCCACAAAACTGAAAGAAAGTTTTTGTTTCATTTACTTATTTTTCCCATTCAATACTATGGCCCTTGTAAAGCTGTAGCAGGCAGACTGGTGATTTTCTCCTGAAGATAACTACAGCAATCAATCAATGCCAGTGTCTGAACAACCAGAAAACAAGACTGAGGACCAATCAAGGAGAAGTAATTTTTGAAATTAGACTGTAACTGGCACCTTGACATTAACATCCACCCAGTGAAAGGTCTGATCACATGCATAGAAACTTCATTCTCCGCTGGATTTCCCAGGAATGGGTGTCTTTTCGGAAGCTTTTTTTAAGTAAGAGAAAAGGTTTAAAAATTTATTGAAAAGGAAGGGTATTTTATTTTCACTGCATCAGGGCTCTCACTGTTAGAGAAAGAGGCACCATTCTGTTTGTCCATTAGAGCAGGGCAGTAAGGACAGAGAATCAGTGAATAGCAGTGATTTGTTTGTCTCTCTCTCTCTCTCTCTCTAACTTTGCACATTACACTGCTTATCTGTAGATTGCAGAGAAAGATGGCTATGAACTGAAGAACAGCTCTTCTCTGTCTAATGGGTAAATTTTAAAATGAATGCACGTGCACCCATAAACAAAGGTATTGCAACACGAGCAAAAATATGCCTCATTTTATAAAGTATGCACTTAGCATTTTATAAAGTATGCACTTAGCATTTAAAATACTGTTTCTGGGCATACTTCTATAGCCTTTGGATATGTATGAGAGTGAGAGAGATAGAGAGAGAGAGAGAGAGTGAGAGTGAGAGAGAGAGAGAGAGAGAGAGCGAGAACTTCTGTATACTCTCTATATAGGTACCATTTTAGTGGGGCAATTTGAATTGGGGTGAGTTTTTGGGATGTGGGTTAGGGTTAGGATGGGTGTTGTTATAGACACATTCAGTGGTATTCAAAATAAAATTGATATCAGTAAAGAATTATAGTCCTCTCTCTCTCTCTCTCTCTTTGTCCTCAAGAGGAGCAGTAGCAAGGTTACACAGGTGCCTTTGAAAAATTTGTGGTTATGTACATCAGTCTTGGCCCTGCCCCTTTTCTACCTCCTTATTCAGATTGCACGTACATGCATGTCCACACGTGGTTCCTGGCTTCCTAAAATTTGCATTGCTTGCATGCAGCTCACATACATGTGTATGTGGCCATTTTTATGCAAGCAACACTTTTAAAATCTGTCTCTAAGATTTTTTGTGTGTGTGCAAAATGACTGTTGCAGTGCATACACATACACTAAGTGAGAGAGAGATTTTGCATTTTGTGAGAAGGATAGCTAGCTAGTAGCAAAGTGTTTGAGCCACCTGCAAACTCTGCTTGGTAATGCTTGCTGAGCACTGAAGTGAATTCAGTCTCTCAACTTTATTGTGTGTGTGACTGAAAGATAGTCATTGTTTGAGTGCTACAGTACATTAAGAAACTACATTGTGATATCAGAAACCCCAGTAGCAACTTCCAATTCTATCCTGCCATTGCAGGAAAGGGAAGAAGAATGAAAGGCAGCAGGCAAAAGAATGGTAGGGGCAAAGGATTGGGTGTTCCTGTAGAGCCAACCTAGAGTATTCGAAATAATAGTAGCAGGAAAAAAACTGGAGTCCTGCCCCTAAGTTTAAAAGATACTTTTTTAGCTCAAGAAAGCTAGCTGTGAAAGTTGGCTCAAGCCATATGAAATTAAAATTGTGAGAGCAAGTGCCACTACTGCCTGCTTTACTCCTTCTTTCTTTGGAGCAGGGGCAAAAGACAACAGACCCATTGGATTATGGCATTAGCAGGGCAGATGCAATGACAGAGAGAGCAGAAATGCAACATCTAAAACCTGCATTGCACTCCTCCATCATTACTGCCTCTTAGGTAATGGAGATAGTATTTGCAAAGACTGATTCAGGTGAACAATCATGTCTTGGATTCCTGAATTCCCTGAATCATGGGATATCAAACTAGTGAATGAAGAGAATTTTGGATCTCTAGTCAGTAGCATCTTAGCCTTCAGTGAAGAAGTGGAGGAGGCAGATGATACTGAAAGGGCTGCAATTATCCCACAGCAAAGGGCAAGACCAACTCCAAGCCTAAACCATCATTTCCTTCCTCAAGTAATGTCATATGGAAACTGCATCAGGCTTCTTTCAGAGATTTCAACTGCATTTAATTTGGCTATGATTTTATACCAAATGGATTGGTGTCCTTTGCCCATCATTTGACACTTTATGTATTTATTTATTTATTTAACTCTTTTCTATACCGACATTCATGATACAAATCATATCATATTGGTTCACAAGGAACAGGGGGTTGTAACAATAATATTGAAGAGGAAGAAAAGTTACAATAAAACAAGGTAATGTGAACTTGGAAACAGAAATGTGCCGGAGACAGAAGAATAACATTGTAAACTGAACAAAGCTATTCTGGAAGTGCATTGAGTCAGAAATAAGGCACTCTAAATATAGAACTTATATACAATCATGAAACTGGCTAACAATGTGGGGCTGTGACAGTACTGGGGGGAGGATTAGCAGGAGAGTGAGGGGGGACTTTCTAGGATCAAGGAGGGGGGAAGGGGTAGGGAGAGGAGGGGAAAGGGCTATGGGAAGGCTTGTTGAAACAGCCAGTTCTTGAGTTTTTTCCTAAAGGTCACCAGGCAGGGTTCCTGTCTGAGGTCTGGAGGCATGGTATTCCAGATGGCTGGCCCTGCTGTTGAGAAGGCTCGTTCTCTGGTGGATGTATGAGTGGTGGATTTGGTGGTGGGGGCATGCAGGGTTCCTTTATAAGCCTCTATTATAGGTCTTGTAGAAGTGTGCAGTCTTAGCGGGATATGAAGGTCGAGTGATCGCTGATTGTGTATGGTCTTGTGAATAATGGTGAGGGACTTATGTAGGATTCTGAAGCTTATGGGGAGCCAGTGTAGATTCCTGAGGATTGGTGTAATGTGATCTCCTCGATTGGGGTTTGTCAGAATTCTGGTGGCAGCATTCTGGAGCATCTGAAGGGGTTTGGTGGTAGAGGTGGGGAGACCCAATAGGAGGGCATTGCAGTAGTCTATCTTGGAAAATAGAGTGGCCTGGAGAATCGTCCTGCAGTCATGGAAATGGAGGAGTGGTTTAAGTCTTTTTAGAATTTGTAGAATTTGTGGTGTTTATTCTATCTAGCTACTTATTTATATATTTATTTATCTATTTATTTATTTACTTATCTATTTATTTAACAAATATTTATACCAGATGACCAGTAGAAAACAAAAAAAAAATGGCTTACAAGAAACATTCATAAAATTTATAGCACAGCCACTCTTGCTGCTGCTTTTCTCCTCTAATTGTGTCTTGGAGAACTCCTGCTTCTCTTGGTACCATTTTGCCCCTTTGCATTATCTTGTGCTATTCATGCTACTTTTGGTTTCACATTGACATAGTCTTGGTGTGCTGGAGTGCTCTTCATCCTTCTGATGATATCTACACATAGGTTTTATTAGAAATGATTAGAAAATCCCAATGTGGGAGCCCAATATAGGCTGCATTGCTTTCCTCTTTCACTTTAATGGGAAATGAATGAAAAAATAGAACAAATAAATGAAAAAATATTTTTCATCTCAAATGACCCAAATGAATGATTGTAACCTACAAATTGAATAAACTAACTTAAAATGTTTGCCTCTGTACATCTCTATCGCTAAGCAATGGGTACTATATTGTGAGTTGATTAAGATAGATTTCTTTTCCCTAGTGTTAGGTTATAAATGTGAGACTTATTTGTGTTCAATTTAATCATGTATTTGTTTATATAATTTCTGTTTTGCAGTTAGAACAAACCTGTAGTATCAAAGTAAAAAAGTTTACGCACACAAATTGTATAAAAATGAAATGCAAAGCAGTGTTATGTGCTTTGTAGAAATTTGTGACAGATATAAAATTCTGCACCTACTTTTCAGGTAAATTTTAAAACCCGCATGTGCGCATCCATGTGCGTGCGGTTCCCGGCCTGCGCACATGGATGCGCCGATTTTATAACATGCAAGTGTTGACGCGTGCAAGTTATAAAATACAATAACCACCACGCATATATGCCAAAATTTAAAATTGGCACGTGCATGTGTGAGTGGGTTTAGACTCGCAAGTGCAATGGGAGAGATTTTCTTAAAAAAAACACATTGCGACGCAATAGGATCTTCCCCAGTTCCCTATTCCCCCTAACTACCCTTCCTATCTTTTCCCCTCCTTCCTGACCTCTAACCCCTATCTATCTAGCCTCATTTTTTTTGTTAAATAACTTACTACTCCTTCGGAGTAGAAGTAAGTTCTGCACGCTGGCAGCTGGCCAGCACGCACTTCCCTGGGATAGCATCTATCTAATGGTGCTGTTCAGGCCAGCCCCCACCCCACCCCCCTCCAAGGCATTGGGCCTGGGCCTGGATCGCAATGTTGGATAACCGACGAAATAGGTGAGTTTTTTCTATTTTTGCAGTCTCAGTCGAGGTCCTGGCATTGGGCCTGGGTCTCAGCCTCTCGCACTCAGTGTCGCACTCAGACCTAGGCCACAGCTCCTTGTTATCATGCCACCGTATGCATAAGCAAGGCCCTAGCTTAATATTTGCTGGCCCCCACTTAATATTCTTCATCTATTTTCTGAGGGCAAGGGTGAGATCCTGCAGCTGTTGATATGTGCAGGCAGGCATGCGCAGTTCTTGATCGGTAAGTCCAGCATGATCAGTCAACACTCAGAGGAAGTGTGTTCTTATATATAACATCAGCACATTCACCTGCAACTATGCTCACTGTTGGTCACAATCAGGAATTTGATGTACTGCAGCCCAGTGCCCAGGATTCTTAAGTAGAGAGAGAGTCATTTTATTTTGAAGCAAATAAGATTCAGATCCTTCCAACTGTGTGTGGGGGAAAAAAAATCACAAGTCATCATACAACCCACTAAGATGTACGAGGAGATCATAGCATTGCTAAAGGCCCATTTCTCACCTACACCCTCCCTCATTGTAGAAAGGTTTCAGTTCCATGACTAGAATCAAAGCTGTAATGAAAGCATTGCCACTTGCATGACTGAGCTGCACAGGATTACAGAGCATTGCAAATTCAGCAAATTCTTAAATAAAATGCTTTGTGAACATCTAGTTTTCAGGGTCAGGAGTGAAGCACATCAGTGACATCTCCTTGCTGAGCCAAATGTAACTATTGCAACAGCACAGGCAGAGGATTTTGGCAGCTAAAATGGTGCTGCAGCACACATATGAAATCCAACTTATGTGGGTATTTTCAGACACAATAAGAAAGTCGCTCAGCAGCCAAACCACGGGCTTCTGCTTCCAAACTTTTATTTTGGCTCTGGAGATTAGAACACCACTGATGCTCTGAATGCAGGTTTAAATGGGCAGAATGTCATGTTTTCAAAAAGAAAAGCTACCACCGAACCAGCTTTTTAGATCAAATCTCAGTGGTGAGAGATATAAGGGGAATAACAAGGATCCTGGTTCCCCCAACAAATATGCTTGAGCCAGCAAGGAGTGATGAGATTGAGAAACTGTAGCACATCTAGATGGTACAGAACATAGTCCCAAAATCTGTAAATATTAACAGCAGTCCATGTGCTGATAATTTCTTCCAGCCCCCACAGAACAATGATCCCATGATCTCTTCCATAGTACCAAATTCTGCACAGAATTCTAAAATTCTACGTGGGCTGGGAATTCTGTGCACATTCTGCATTGCGCACAGTTGTATAAAATTCCCTCAGGAGTGAAATGTGTTTCTGTATCTCTGTAGATGGAAGTTGACTTCTTGGATTTCCATTTCAGTTTTTGTCTGCATGTTTTTAATTTCTATTTTGCAGTCACATATGCTGTATTTGATGAGAGTCTGCCTCTGTCTTATGCAGGTATGACCAAGGCGAGATATTCTGCTATTGTGTAATACTGTGTAGGAATCTACAGCAGTTCAGTTAGTCCTGTTTTCCAACAGGTGTACTGATGTTCTAGCACCTGTTGTAATATTTTTATAGGAAGAATTGTTCGAGTCCAGGCTGTTTGGTATGGCAAATTGTCAATACAGGTTTTGAATGATTTTTTTTTTTTTGCAAACTTTTATATTACTTCACAATGCCTGTGTGTAGGAGAGTGTTTGTGTTGCTAATACTGAGGTGGCACCACAATTTGAATATATTTTTGTATGATTCATTATTAGAAGAAATGGCTTAGTTCTGCTTTGTGCTCACTATTGGGGCGTTTCTGTGAGTGCAGGGTATGTTTGCAGAACTGGAAATGCAAAGTTCATATTATGGATCTTTGTCATCCTGTATGGACCCCAGAGTTCACTCCCATACAGGAGAATTGGCTGCTGTGCAGAAAAATATTTAGAAACGTTAGGTGCAAGCCAAGACTTTTAGGAGCCAAAGAAAATATAGTTGTAAATTTTGTATGCATTTTGAGGGGGCTTATTTTTGCTTTGCTTTTCCTTTTACTGTGTTTTTTTCTAGCTTATTTTGCTGTTTTTGTTGTGTATTTGAGGATGAGTGAGTTTTTTTGTTTTTCATATTTCTTTTTATTTGTTTCCCTTAACTTTCTTCTGTCTCTCTGCTGCTTCTGCCTCCATTCTCATAAACTTTTCACCTTACTGCCATTCTTTTTCTTCCTCTCTCTCTCTCCCTCCCTTCTCTACCTCTGCTACCTCTGTGGCCCATCTTTGCTGCTCCCATGGTGCTGATTCAAACCACATGTTTTCCTCTTCAGAGACCTGTCCTGTGTTATGTGGAGGGCAGCGCAGCAGGTGCCAGTCATACGAATTTGGACAACCAGGTACCTGGGATTTTTTTACCCCTTGAAAGAGGCTATCACAACATTTATTTATTTTGCTTATTGATTAGAGGTGTGAATTTGTATTAGATGTATTGGCAATCTGCAATGATTATATCCCTATTTGTTGTATTCGTGGGAAGCGAAACGAATGGCAACTCCCCATGAATATAACGTAAAATCCATTTCATCCATTTGGCAGCGCACGCTTTTCTTCACCGCCATTTGCAATCGGAGGATGCCATTTTGGTGTATCCAGAGCCAAAAACCATCCCTTTCCTATGAGTCATCAGTGACCTCACAGCCCTGTCAGAGTGGGTTGGACAGGTTGGCACGGATACCAGAATGCAGCATATTAGCGATAACATTTTGTGAAATGCACTGAATGCAGCCAATCATGCTGTCATTCAGTGCTCGGTGACGATTTTCCTGTTGACCCAGCACTATATATACTTAAGCACGCGGTGTGCCATGCACTTTCTTTGCAGGGGTGGTCTGGGGAGATGGTCTCTGCGGAAGGTGCCTGCACTCAGAACTAGTCTGAGTTCAGAAATCTATATTGAATTGCTAGCTAGGCTAGTTACTTAAGAGAAAAATATATTTCTTTATTTTGCTGCAGCCCTGTTTGTTTTTTAAGCAGTTTATTTAGGTAATCTGAGACGGTCTCTCTGTGCCAGGGAGAAAAGCTGCTAGCAGTGCCATTTTGTTTAATTCACCCTCTGGGCTAGGCTGCAAGCAAGCACCATTTGGGTGTTGTGGCTGGGAGAGATATATTCAATTTTTAGCTAGTTTGCTAAAATTTCCATTGGAAAATATATTTCATCGATTTTCCTGCTGTGCCAACAATTCCAGCTTTTTTAAACTGAGTTTGTTTTATTCAACTCACTCAGTCTCTCTGTGCACTGGGCTTCAGTGGGCTGGCAGTTTAGCAGACTGAACTTTATTATTGGGACAGTCTGTGCAGTGAAATCCCTAGTCTGCCACTTTTGTGCTTACAAGCAAGCTGTGTGTGTGTGTGTACAACACACACATTACATTAGTGCATAGCAAGGCACTGTGACAGTGGGTAGTGGGTAGTTTAGCAGACTGAACTTTATTATTGGGACAGTCTGTGCAGTAAAATCCCCAGTCTGCCTCTTTTGTGCTTACAAGCAAGCTGTGTGTGTGTGCACACCACACACGTTACATTAGTGCATAGCAAGGAACTGTGACAGTGGGCAGCCAGAAGGCACTAGGCAGTGACATTAAATCCATAATGTCAGGGAAAGCTAGATATGGTCACGTGATCGGGACTGGCAGAGGAGGCACTTCAAAAGGCACTAATGCCAGTCCCCCATTAAAGTTAAAAAGGGACCTGTTGCAATCTAAACTCTTTGGAGGGGCAGGTAGTTCCATCCAGAAAAAAATTAAATCTGACCATGATACATTGCCATCGCCACCACCTGTTTCTGACCCTTGAGTTTTGGAGGTGAGGGAAGGGGAGACTGAGTCATTCCAGACAAAATGTCGATACCCAAAAGCAGCAGGGGGACAGAAGTCTCGACTAAGACTTAGCATTGACAATGTAGCGCAGTCACTGATTGCTTCTGATTCAGATGAAGAATCATCTTGTGTGGGATTCTCACCAGAAATGGAAGAAGTAATAGCTGATGAAGCTTTAGGAGGATCAGTTAGTCCTGTGTTAGCCTCCACTTCAGTGCAGCAGGGGAGAGATGAAACTGATAAGGAGGAGGAAGAGCAGTCAGCGCAGACACAGAGCGTGACTGAGGCCCCTGGCATTGCTTCTCAGGGTGAACCTACTACATTAGCTCCAGTGCCAGCATCCACCCCCAAGGCTTTAGAGAAGGGAGGATCATGAAAGACATCTGCAATCTGGAGCCACTTTAAAGTGATGGATGACCCGCGTTTTGCTCAGTGTAATTATTGTGGCAGGGCTATTAGCAGAGGTGAGCAAATTGGACATCTTTCTAATTTTGGCATGATGCATCATATGAATAGGCAACACCCAACAACAGTACTGCCATCTGGGGATGGTGGCAGTACTAGTCAGGGGACCCCTTCCAAGCAGCATAAAGTGGTTCAAAAGCAGCAGTCAGCCCACGCCCTCATCACCTTCTAGCAGTCAGGTGGCAGAAGGACAACCCACCATAGAGGAAATGGGGTGGAGTGTGGTAACGCTATCCTGGGGTAGGAGGCAGGCAGCCTCAAAGTTGTAACCAGGAGTATTGGGGAAATGATTGCCCTTGATGACCCCCCCCCCCCCCAAGGCTTGCCAATAATCCCTGGGGGTCTAGCGGGGGTCCGGGAGCGATTTCGTTGTCGGCTGCCTGTAATCAAAATGGCGCCGATAGCCTTTCCCATACTATGTCACAGGGGCTACCGGTGCCATTGGTCAGCTCCTGTCACTTGGTAGGAGCACAAGATGGCGCCGATGGCCATGTGACAGGGGCTGACCAATGGCGCCGGTAGCACCTGTGACATGGTAGTTCAGAGGCTATTCGGCACCATTTTGAGCAAGGCTGGCAATGGCGCACATGGGCACGGAGGAACAAATGGCACCCGTGATCCCGCTGGACCACCAGGGATGTTCGTAAGTCTTGGGGAGGGATCAGGATGGTGGGGGGAGTTTGTATGTATGTACGAAAATGATTTTAAATGCTTGGGGTGGGGGTTTTTTGAGCTTCGTTTCCTGCTTCGTTTTTTGGCCCGGTTTCGGGTTTCCTCGTTTCGTTTTCCAAAAAAAATAAACGAGAAAACCCAAATTTTACCACGAAGTTTCCGAGTCAAAAAACAACCCGGTAGAAAAAAATGAAGCACATCTCTATTGTCTAGTGGGTAGTTGGTGGGGTTCATTTTTTTTGATAATAGATTGAATTTCGAGAGTGGAAGCGGTATCAAAGTTTGTCCATGTTGAGGTTACCTTAGTGTTCAATCTGATGTTTTGGTTGTTGTTCATTGTATTAGGTTTGATATTTTCTTGTTGAAGAATTCAGCAAAGTCATTACTTCCATGTTTGGTACATGTTGATTCTTGGGTGGTTTTAGTGAGGTTTTGAACTATTGAGAATAACATTCTGGGGTTGTGATGAAATTTGGAGATTTTGTTCAAGAATAATTCTTTTTTTGTATTGTTGATGATGTTTTTATATTGTGCTAGGTGGCTCCGATATATATTTAGTGTGGTTGCATTTTTGTTCCTTCTCCATTCTTTTTCTTTTCTCCAGAGTATACGTTTGGCTACTCTGATGTTATCATTATACCACTGGTTGATATGTTTTGATTGTTTTTTTGTCTTTGTAACAGTGGGGTTGATGCTGTCTGCTACTTTTTCTGTGATGTTTAGCCATGATGTTGTTGCATCTTTGGAGTTTGATAGATTTATGTTGATTAGTTTATTTATTTATTTATTTATTTATGTATTTGTTTGTTTTCCTATACCAACATTTGATTTGACATATCACATCGGTTTACATATAACAAGATGTCTAAGGCGAGCCTTATAATGACATGATACAATATAACAGCTTAATTGAATAACTGGCTATGTACATATAACTGTTTTACAAGATAGTAATACAATATAACTTGCTTAATAGCATTACATCTTACAGAATATATTAAAAAATTAACTATGTACAGTGGCAGGGTTAGGAAACTGGGGGGGGGGGGGCTGGGAAGCGGGGGGGATGGGGGATTGTTGAATGGTGGGAGGAGGGGATGTGGTGGGATTATTTGTCTTGTGTGAAAGCTTTCTGGAAGAGCCAGGTCTTGAGGTTCTTTCGGAAGGTGGGGTAGATGGGTAGGTTCTGAGAGCAGTTGGAAGGTTGTTCCAGAGGTGAGGGCCTGCTACGGATGCAGCACGTTCTCTGGTGGACACTCTATGTACTTCTTTGGCGGGGGGAATGGGGGAGAAGGCCTGTGTTGGTTGAGTGGAGATTTCTAGTGTTGTAGGGGGTCAGAGGTCCTTGTAACCAGCTGGCTTTGTCATTGTGGATTGATTTGTGTATGAGCATGAGTGTTTTGTATTGGGATCTGAACGGGACGGGCAGCCAGTGCAGTTGTTTGAGTGCGGGCGTCATGTGATCTGTTTTTTTCTTATTTGTTAGTGACCGTGCAGCAGCATTTTGTACGAGCTGGAGGGGCTTGAGGGTGGATGCGGGAAGGCCAGTTAGGAGGGTGTTGCAATAGTCTATTTTGGCGAAAAGGAGGGATTGCAATACCGACCGATAGTCTGGGGGATGAAGTAGAGGTTGGAGTTTCTTCAGGATCTGGAGTTTGTAGAATCCTTCTTTTATCAGTGTCTTGATATGCTGTTTGAAGTTCAGTTCCTGGTCCAGGGTGACTCCGAGGTCTCTAACAATCGGGAGCATGTTATAATTGGATAGAGTTGTGTGGTCAGCGATGGGTATTGAGGTTTTTCTGGAGAGGTGAAGAATTTCCGTCTTGCTCTGGTTGAGAGGATGGAGGTTATGTCTGTCCGGTATGTTTCCCATCTGTTTAGGGTATTGCTGACATTGTCTGGATCTGGATGTCATCGGCATAAAGAAAGTAGGTGAGTCTGTTTTGTCTAGATATTTGCATAGTGGCAGCATGTAGACGTTGAAGAGGGTAGGGGATAGAGATGAGCCTTGTGGGACTCCCTGTGGGAGGGGGATTCTTTCTGATGTTGTATTTCCTTGGGCTACTTTAAAAGTTCAGTTTGAAGAGTTTTCTGTAGAAGTTCAGCGTTGAATGGAGGACGGTATAATATTTTATTTGGAGTGTTTTGAGGTGATTTGAGGCTGAAGTTGATAGATAAGTTGACTTGGATTAGGTGGTGATCAATGTATTTGATTGCCAGTCTTCAGTGTTGATGAACATGAGGTCGATGGTGTGACCTGCTTTATTAGTTGGAGTTTCAATTACATGTTTTAGATGTAGTGTTGATAGGGAATCAATGATAGTTTGGCAGGTTTTTGAGTGGGTGAATGAGTCAAAGTGTATGTTGAAGTCACCTAGGATGACGATGGGTTTGTTGAGTGATATGTTGTTCATGATGTAATTAATTAGTGGGGAGCAGTTTTTATCAAGTGATCCTGGAGGACAGTAGACGAGGCAGATTTGTAGTTTTGGTGAATCAAATAATGCAACTTCAAAAGGTGCAGATATGTTTGATGGACGGTGTCAGCTGTAGGTTTTTTTTAGAGATTAGCATTAAACCGCCTCCTTTTTTTTTCTTTCTGGGAATTGAGAATGTATTCTATGCTTGGTTGAATAGTTGGTTAATTAGTACGGAATCTGTGTTTTTGAGCCAGGTTTCCGTTATTGCGATGAAATCTGGTTTGGTGTCTATGAGTAGGTCATTGAATAGAGGAATTTTCTTTATTATTGATCGAGCGTTGACAATTATGAATGAGAGTAGCATATAATTTGAGTATTGGATATATGTGTTGTTTTTGCTGTTTGTTGGTTGTTTTTGTTTATTGTGAGGATTAGAGGGTGTGTGCTTCATTTGTGCTGATTGGTTTTTTGAGAGCGTGGGTTTTTTGTTTCGAGTTGGGAGTTTGTTTGTCATATTCAATTTTTCTGTTTGAAGTTCCTTTTGTTTGTATGGCAATTGCGAGTGTTGTTTGTAAGAAGAGTTGGTAGAGGGCAATTAGTGGTTGTATGTAATGTGAAGGTGGTTTGTCAGCATTGACATAGGTAAGGGAAAGGTGCCAAGTAGAGGGAAATGGAGGGAGCACTGAATGGGCTGCGTGAAGGGGCACGCAAAGGGGACTGCTCCATTGGATGTGTGATGCATGGCGCACGACGCATGGCGCGCGGCGCCTGTGATGAGTGTGGATTTGAAACACTCACCCAGATCCTCCTCTGATGTCAGGGGGCTGTCTTGTCGTAGGTCCTGGTTGGGCCTCAGCTTGTTGGGCCTTTCCGGTGTTAGGATCAGGGCCCTGTTGAGCCGGATGTTGATGCGATCCAGGGGCTGCCTCACTGGGCTCCTCCAATGTCAGGGTCGGGCCTCTCAGCCGGTCCCAAGTGCTGTTGGGAAGGCCCCTGCAGAATCGGGTGTCGGCGGTGGTAAGAACAGCTCCTGGCAGTGTCCGATTGGTGTCCTGGTTCCCGTGTGGTGGTAAGTATGGGAACTAAACCTAACGGTCTTCTGGAGTCAGAGGGGAGGGACGCCTGGGGTGAGTGTGGATTTGAAACACTCACCCGGCTCCTCCTCTGACATCAGGGGGCTGTCCTGTTGTCAGTCCTGTTTGGGCCTCAGCTTGTTGGGCCTTTCCGGTGTTAGGATCAGGGCCCTGTTGAGCCGGATGTTGATGCGATCGGGGGGGCTGCCTCGCTGGGCTCCTCCGATGTCAGGGTCAGGCCTCTGTCAGCCGGTCCCTGGCACTTTCAGGCAGGCCCCTGCAGAGTCGGGTGTTGGCGGTGGTAAGAATGGTTCCTGGCAGTGTCCGATTGGTGTCCTGGTTCCCTGGTTCTTTACAGTGCCTTAGGCTATTCATGCTATTTTGGTGCCACTTTGCCACAGTCTAAGTACTTTGGAGCTCTTTTGTTGTTCTGATGATTGCTCCCCAGAAGTTTCATCAAAATTGATAAGAAAACCCAGTTCTGCAGCCAAAAATAGGCTGCAAATACTTCCCCCATTGACTTTAATGGGAACCAGAAAACGAATGCACATATCAACGTATCGGGGGCGCCATTAGACGAATGCAATGAATTTGCCCGCCGATGAATACGAATACCGAATTGGACGAATCCGTATCCTCTGCACATCCCTATTATTGATATGAATAGATAACATAAAAATTAGTTGATTATTTTCAATTATGTATGTATCTGAATGTGTGTACAATTATCTTTTCCATACAACATGTTAAGAGCGACTTTTGAAAGTCCAATGTATTTTACAGATTGCCTTCCTTGATCCATTTATTTTGATATCTAAAATCCTGTACATTTTTCTGGTTCCCAAAAAGCAGTCTAGAGATTGGTTAAAATCAATAAATGCATTTTAGCTTTGATTTTAGTCTAATTTGATACCTTATGGGCTGATAAAGAAAAAAATTCCTCAGCTGATATTTTCCTGGACACATGGTAACACAGACAGAAAAATGGTTGAATTTGCACACATTTGGAACTCTAAGCCAGCATCCTAGGTATTGGAAAATATGTTTTTTCCCATTCCTTTTATCCTATATACTGAAATACAAGCGACATGGGGGCAGGGAAGAAGCATTATAGGCTGTCCTAGAAAAAGGAGTTGGCTCTTCCCTTTACACTGGTGTGGTCTACAGACTTCCAACCCAAACTGAAGACCTTGACCAAGAACTGGTCAATAACATCCAAAACGTGAGAAGGAAAGGTGGAGTTTTTAATCTGCTGGATGTGGCTTGGGGGTATCCGTACTGCTGAATCCTCAAGAAGTAGAGAGATTGTGGATGCCCTTCAAGTTATTCTGTTAACACCAATGGTGATGGAACCCATGAGGGAAGGAGTGCTACTTGGCCCTTTAAATTTTACTGTGGGACACTGGGGACCTGCACTAGGATCCTGATGCTCCCACAGGAAAATAACTACATCTCATTAAAACATGATAAAATAATGGGGTTGATTTTTATCTAAGTCAGCCACATTATTTTATTTGCATAGGATTAGGTATACATGAGCTGCTTTGAATGGAATTGCAAAATTAAAAGTCTTGGAGTTGCAATCCTTTGGCTGTAGAGAGATTGGGGCAACCTGGAAGAGGACCTGTTATACACATACCAACAGCAGATAGACATGCTGAAATTGGTAGAAGGCTAGGCTTTACCTTTATCAGCCTCTTCCCCCGTAGGTTGAGCTCTTGGGTTCGGGTTCGGAAGCCAGGAGGACTTAGGCAAGGAACCAACCAAAGAGTGGTCAGGTGGAATCAGAACACAGTGAGAGTCAGGGCAGGGGTCCATTTGGCAGAGTCGTATCCATTCAGAGGTCTAGGCAGGTAGCAAACAGGCAAAGTTAGAATCCAGTGTCAGGTTTAAATGGATTCTATCCCCATATGCTTTAGAACGAAGACCACTGACCATTTTGGTAGCGCCCTCTGGACTGACTCCACCCTGTTATTATCCTTTTGATGTTGTGGCCTCCAGAATTGTATACAAGATTCCAAGTGAGGTCTCACCAGGGACCTATACAGGGGCATTATCACCTCCCTTTTTCTGCTGACCATTTCTCTCCCTATGCAGCCAAGTATCTTTCTGGCTTTTATTGCTGCTTTCTCCATCTGTTTGGCCACATTAAGATCATTAGATACAAGTACCCCCCTGATCCCACTCTTCCTTCATGCTTACAAGAATTTTGCCTCCAATATACCTTTCCCTTGGACTTTTGCATCCTAAATGCATTACTCTGCATTTTTTTAGCAATAAATCTTAGCTGCCAGTAGAGATGTGCAGGCAAAAAGTTTTCGTTGCGTACACGATACGTATTCGTGGGGGGGTCAATTCCGGTCAATGCGAACATATGGCGAATTCAATAAGTTGTCGATCTGTAAATACATTACTACTAAATTAACTACAACCCCCCACCCTCCTGACCCCCCCCTCCAAGACTTACCAAAACTCCCTGGTGGTCCAGCGGGGAGTCAGGAACCCATCCCTGCACTTGTTTGTGGTTTCCTCACAGCGCCGATAGCCTGTGTCACAGGGGCTGCCGGTGCCATTGGTCAGCCCCTGTCACATGGTCACTGGCGCCATCTTGTGCTCCTACCACGTAACAGGTCATGTGGCAGGAGGTCACTCCGTGACCCTCGTTGGACCCAACTGGAACTTTTGGCCAGCTTGGGGGGCCTCCTGACCCCCACAAGACTTGCCAAAAGTCCAGCGGGGGTCCGGGAGTGACCTCCTTTCACGCCGTCCGTCCGATCCCAATACTCAAAATGGCGCCGATCGCCGCCATTTTGAGACTCAAAATCGCCGTCCCGCCAATACTCAAAATGGCGCCGATCGCTGTCATAGTGAGGGCAAAAGCGATCGGCGCCATTTTGAGTATTGGCGGGACGGCGATTTAGAGTCTCAAAATGGCGGCGATCGGCGCCATTTTGAGTATTGGGATCGGACGGACGGCGTGAAAGGAGGTCACTCCCGGACCCCCTCTGGACTTTTGGCAAGTCTTGTGGGGGTCAGGAGCCCCCCCCCAAGCTGGCCAAAAGTTCCGCTTGGGTCCAACGAGGGTCCCGGAGCGACCTCCTGCCACATGACCTACCTGTCACGTGGTAGGAGCACAAGATGGCGCCGGTGACCAGGATCGCTCACAAAAATGTTGAAAAAAACAGACCATGGACTGACCCCTGAGGCACACCAATAGTAACAATCCCCTCTTCAGAGAAAGCTCCATTTATTACTACCCTTTGTCGCCTCCCAGTCAGCCAATTTCTAAGTCAGTCAGTCACTCCAGGATCCATACCAAGGAAGCACAATAGGGCAAATCTTTAAACTTACGCGAGGGCGCAGATTTGTTCACGCAACCCTGCATGAACAAATCTACTCCCGATTTTATAACATGCACGCGCTGCTGCGCACATGTTATAAAATCCAGGGTCGGCGCGCGCAGGGGTTCCACAATTGTGCAACCTGCGTGTGCCGAGCCGAGCAGCCTGCCTCCGTTCCTTTTTCGAAGCGGCCTTGGAGGGAACTTTATTTTGTCCCACCACCTTTCCCTCCCTTCCTCTATCTAACCCACCCAGCCCTAACTAAATCCCCCCCTACCTTATTTCGTGGAGTTACGCCTGCCTCTGCCTCTCGCAAGCGTGACTTGCACGTGCCGCTGGTTCCCTGCCCCAGCACAGGCAGTTTTGCTGGAGCACTCGGCCCCGCCCCCGGACCACCGTCACCCCTCCGTCCCCGCCCACGGACTGCCGCTATGCCTTCACCTTTCCTTACTACCTGGTCCTTCCTGAATAGATTATAGCCTGGTATAACTATATCTCATTCATGGTTTTCCATGTACCAGGTCTCCGTGACTGCTACTATATCTAAATCAGCTTCCATGACACCTCTAGATCTGGAACTTGATAGCTTTCCAAATATTGCCTTTTTTCTATATGAGGATTTCATGTCTTATTTACCTTAGGGTTTTGTTCACCCATCCCAAGGATTCTAGTTTAGAGCCCCCCTCATTAGGTTTGCAACTTT
The DNA here is from genome assembly GCF_901001135.1 of Rhinatrema bivittatum. Lineage (NCBI taxonomy): Eukaryota > Metazoa > Chordata > Amphibia > Gymnophiona > Rhinatrematidae > Rhinatrema > Rhinatrema bivittatum. The sequence goes on from NW_021821255.1 coordinate 61,364, forward strand.
CTGTATATAAGCCTTCTGATGTTTTAAGATGTCACACTCGGCAATGAGATGTATAAATGTTTCCAGCTCTGTACTATAGAACTTGCATTTGTCTGGCTGTAGGACACTGTCCTGTGCTGTAATTATCAATTTCTCATCTTTTTAGGTATAACTTCATCTCTGTTTAAATATTCCTGCAACAGGTTTTGATCTACCTGTGGTTACTGAAGTGACCCTTTATATTTCCAGCTAAATTTGGGCATTTGCCACTTGCTTTTGCTTGTTTGCTGATATTTTTTCTTCTTTTCCAAATTCTTTTGTTTCTTTCCTTATGTGTGCTGCTGATAGATTCTCACTCATTCTTTCATTTCTTCTGAATACTTGTCTAAGTTTAAGGATGAAGATCATTTCTGGCTGTTTACTTTTGTAGTTCATCTGATCTCTATTAGAGTATTTGAGTCTGTTGATGTTAAATATGCATGAGTGCAGTGATAGTTTCTCTACAGTTATAATCTATTTTTATAAGACACACATCTCCTTCAGTTCTTGGCATACACCATTTCTGATAGATTAGCTACTGGGCGTGGAGAGGTTTTCTTGTTCTTACATCCAATTGGTTGAGAATTTTCTGGGAACAGTCTAGGAGCCGGAAGATGTTTGATAGTGCAGGGATTGTAAGTGGATTGATGGCTTATATCTTATTCTGGATATTAAAGCATTTTTCAATATCAGTTTCAGTTTGTTTTTTTTCATCTTACCTCTTAGTGACTTATGTTGGATTGTTGCACCTTCGTCCAGACCTAGATATTTTCATACACCCTATTGTTCTCATTCCCTTATATTACATTTTCAGTCAGGGAGATGTTTTCAGCTTTGCTTAGTTTTCCTCTAATGAAGGTCGCTTTAGCACATTTGTTTAAGCTAAATGTCATGCCAATGTCATCTGAGAAGGTCTTCACTACTCAGAGTTTTTCCATTAAATGATGATCTCAGGAGCTGTCAAACATCAAATCATCTAAAAATAGTAGGTGCAACATTATCAGTGGATCATTTAAATCTTTAGGATTAAGGCTAAATCCATAACTCAAGGAGTTAATAAGACTATTCAAAGCCAGAGAAAAGAAAAGTGGTGACAGGGGGATTTCCCTGAAATATTCCTTGTTGGATCTCAATGTTAGGAGTGATAAATTGTCTGTCATAATAATTCAAATGGAGGGAGTGCAGTTTGTCACATTTCCATGGCGAACGTGATATAGAATCAATCCTAGTTTTATTTTGTACATTTCATGGAAAGGCAATTTATTATCCAGGAGTGTGGCATACTATTAATGGCTTTCTTATAGTCTATCTACGTTATACTAAGTTTTCGTTTTAGCTTACAGCTGACCATGATAGCTTTATTCAGCATTAACTAATCTTTTGTTCTATATGTTCTTCTCTTGTTGCCCTTGTGACCTCTTTGCCATGATATTGTTGGACTTTAAGTGATTATATATCCTACGTGCATCTATTGCAGTGAGCAGCTTGTAAATTGTAGGTAAATTGTAGGTAAACTGTAGGTCAGTCATTTAAGAGGACATTAAAGTTTTCTTCCTGTTATTAATCATTGTGGTATAAATTCTCTCCATCTGATCAATTGTATTTTGCAGTTTGCCGAGTCTTAGTGGAGAGATATTAAATACTGTATGTAAGATAAAAGCTGTGTACTCCATCAGGGTCAGGGTTGTTACAGTTTGGGACTCTTCTTAACTAAAGGGGTCATTCATTAAGCCACAATATTTTTCCTTGAAAGAAAAATATGGCAGGATTCACTAAGCTGTGGTAGATGACCCTGCAGCTTGGTAAATCACCCTGATGTTTAATGAATCCCATGGTATTTTTATCCATTGGGAAAAATACCATGGCTGCAAAAGGACCCTACAAATAACCCAGATGGTGGCCCTGGGACTGCGGAGTTGCCATTGCTTAAAGGGGCCACTGAGCCCAATGGTGCTCCCCCCAGGTCTAGTAAAACAATCTGGAGATCTGCTTAGACCCTCTTATCTGCACCCAAGGCTGCGCGATTGTTTTACAAATAAAAACAACTTACTTTTATACCTGCAGTGATGCTTCAGCCCCCAACTCCCAACCCTGCCTCTCTACAATAAAACATCGCTCCCATAGACTAAGACCCTCCTCTCCCCTGCCTCTCCAAACAAAAATTATCCCTAGTGGTCCAGTGGACACACCCCACCTCCCCTTAGCCCCCATCACATGATGGGGCAATGTCCAGGAGGTCCTATTTTGGACAATGATGCCACACAGGCCCGGAGCCTGGATAGCATTCCAGGACCCCACTGCCTCATCACTGATTAATTTGAGGTGAATATAAGCACAAGCAGAATAATCAAAGAGGAATATAAAGGCAATATTTATCTGATTCTTAAGTTTCAGCCTAAAGTCCTACAAGAAAAATTGTTAATTATATGCTAAAATTAAAGAGGGTTTGAATGTGTTGAAGTTTTAGGTCTAGAATAATGAAGCCATGTTATGGCTACAACACATGATGTTTGGGCCTGAAACCTACCACTATTAGAAAAAGCTGCTTTGCATGGCATTTGCATGCATGAATACAATGCTAGCCCAACCATAGGGATGTCCTGTGGTCAGCCTCAGTCACCCCTGGGAAGCCGGCGGCATCTTCGCGATAGGACACCACCATACTGTTTCCTACTATGTGCACACACAAGCGTGGTCAGACCATAAAGGCTCCACAGCAGAAACTCAGACATGGCTCCAGATGAAGATGTCATTGGAGGCTGGACATTTAAACCTCAGCTACGCTCCCAGCTGGTGCCTCAGCAACAGATCCCCTGCCATGTCTTGCCTGCAATGTGTGTTGTTTCTTCTCCTTGTCTCACTCCAACCTGCTCCTGCCTTGCCTCATTCCTGCCTTCTCCTACCTTGCCTTGCTTCAGCCCTCATCCTGTCCTGCCTTGCTCCATGTGCCTAGAAGTTATGGTTTACCATCTACCACTAAGGTATCAATTTTCAAACTGTCCACATTCGAACAAAGATTGCATGTTCTTTTAACCCTCCAGCTTTGCACCAGTTCTCAAAACAAAGGTTCATATGTAATTTTGCTTCAAAACTTAGAGAATGCATGATCACTTGCAGCCATTTTATCTTTGGGTAGAATTTTGGTGGAAAAGTATGCAAGGATTTAAAAATATCATCTATGTATATAATTTTCCTTCTCCAAGCTAAATATTACCCCAGAATGCCTCTTCTCATTGTAGTTAAAATATGCATGTTGTGGAACAATCACTGCACTTTAGTCACATTGAGGAAGGACAATATTCAGACGATGCTTTTTACCTGCTTACATTTCTTTAAAAATTGACATCCCGGAGTGTTATTCGGTACTTTAGCATACACATTAAAGACTTAATGGCTAATTTTAAAAGGAATGCTGTAAATTTATATTGTGCACACTCATAATTTAAAAGACCCCTTTTGTGTGTATGTCTCACACATATTGCCACCAGACTGTAGCAGCTTTTATTTATTATTTTTACATACTAACATTTGATTGAGATATCACATCTGTTTATATGCAAGTACTGCTCTCTATCCCCAGAGGGCTTACAACCTAACGTTTTGTAGCTGAAGCAATGGAAGATAAAGTGACTTACCCAAGGTCACCAGGAGCAACAGCAGGACTCAAACCCTGGTCTCCTGGTTTATAGCCCAGTGCTCTAACCACTAAGCTATTCCTCCTCACATCTTACACCCATATGCAAACCAATTTTCTCATATTCTTATGCGGGGGGGGGGGGGGGGGGGGCAGGGAGAGCGAGAGAGAGAGAAAGAGGAAGAGATAATATGACTATATATATATATATATATATACCACTGTAAGAGGGGCACATTCAACTCAGAATGGGTTTGGGGGTGGGGAGGTGTGCTACAGACTCTTGCACCCTTGCAATGGGGAAAAAATGAAGGATTTAAACAGGTCAATGTAAATTGGTTGTTTACTCTCTCAGTCAATAGAAGGACTATGGGGCACTCCATGAAGTTAGCAGGTAGCTCATTTAAAACAAATTGGAGAAAATTCCTTTTCACTCAATGCATAATTAAGCTCTGGAATTCATTGCCATAGGATGTTATTTCAACAGTTAGTGTTACTGGGTTTCAAAAATGTTTGGATAAGGTTCTTATTATTCAAACCCACCCTGAGCTTCAAGTGCCCTTCTTAAAGTGGTAGATATATATAGTCTCTCGCTCTCTCTCTCTCTCTCTCATATGTGCATAACTATTGGCCCTGCCCCCCCCTTCTTCTTGATGCGCACATGGGTATGTACATATGTACTTTGTGGCTTCTTAAAATCTGTGTTGCTCATGCTCGCTCCACATATGTGTGTATGGGGCTGTTTTGCATGAGCAATGCTTTTAAAAATACACCTGGTTTAGGATGTGCTCTACTTAGTTTTTTAGGGAAAAGGTAAAATTTATGTTGGAGAATATTTGTCTCAACTCTGTCAGGCTCTAGATCACATGATGTACCTTTCAGAGGTGTTGAAGCAACTGCTGCACAGAAAGCACATGAGCGAGTCACAGACACCCTGTGGGCCTGTTTTGAAAAAAATCCCCTGGTCTGATATTTGCCTGCAATCTGCCCTTGGGAATAACACAAAACCCAATAAAACCATATTCCAAACCTATATTGAAAAGTTGCCATAACGAAACCATTATTAACGTCCAGGACTCAAACAGCAAAAATCCTATCTATGAAAAGCAGCGCAGCAAATATTACACCAGGACCTAGAACACCAAAACATTTTCTGCTGGGAAAACAGAATAAATCAGACTTGTACTTCTGCACAGAAACTAAACACTAGTAAAATAGTCCACTTCTGTCATACATGCTGAACACAGACAGATCCTCGTCCAATACAGAGTAAGGGACCATAAATTAGAAATATGTACACAAAAACCGGTAAGCCAGATCCTGCATGCAGTGCCACACTGGCAAAAGAGAAACAGAAATGCACTTCCCTGCAGTACTGTGCGAAATATAGACATCAGAGATGTATTCCCAAAAGATTTTCCCTCCAGCTGACATATTCCAGGCACTAAACTTAAAATAAAATATTTACCACCTTTGTTGTCTGAGCACTTTCATTTTTTTTAATCAGGTCAGTCCTGGTCTTTTTTCTGCTTTCAGTGCCTTCCTGTTCTCTATTTTCCTTTTCCAGAGTCTCCTTAGTCCTTTCCACTTTTCATTTCTTCTCTCTCCTATTTGCTTCACTGCTTCCCCTGCATCTGTCTCTTTTCTGTGATCTTTTCTTTTCATCTCATTTCTCTGCCTCTCTCTTTACTCTTAGCTAGATTTCATTTCACCCCTAGTACTTCTTCCCCTAAAATTCTCGCTGACCCAGATTTTCACCTCCATAATTGTCTTCCATTATCCCTTCCCAATCCTCTCCCTCTCTCTCACCAATCTCAGTTCGCCTTATCCCTTCCAACTGTCTCTTTTCTGACCCATCCCCATCATTCCCAAACTGACTCTCTTTCCAACTATCTCCCTTCAAGCTCTTCTGTACCTACCTCTCTCTCCTTGACATTTCTCCACATCGTGTCATGTTTTGCATCTTCCCTCACCCCTCTGCTTCCTTCCTTGCTATGTTTTATCCCATTGCCTTCCCCAGGCCTTACAGTCTGCCTGTTTTTATCTCTCACTTACCTACCACTTTCCCTTGTGCTCCTGCTTCTATGCACTTCACATCCTAGGTTCATTCAGCCTGGGAGTTGGCATTCTTGGGGTTATAGGTTCCTCTCTCAAAGTTCTGAGTGCAACTGGTTTGCATGTGATGGAGAGCTAGACGGAGCTGTGTAGAGCTAGGCAGAGCACCGAAGGTCTTTTCAGAAACTGGCTCTGTTATTTATTTATTTAAAAATGTACATCCTATATCAACCACAGTTCTGGGCAGTTAACAGTACAATACTTGCAGTAGAGATGTCAGTTGGAAGAATTGGCACAGTGTGCATTTCTTCTGCGGACTTAAGTAGCCCACAAGCTAACAATGACGATGAGATGGTTGTTGGACCAGCTGTGTTCATGGTTTTTTCCTCTGTGGCTTCAGAGCAGGCTTTCCTGCTTAATGCTGAGTCCGTGAATGGCCATGTGCTGATATGAACAATATATGCTGGTAAGAGATAATACAGCAGAAGCCCATTGAGCAGTTTCTTTGTCCTCATTGGGCAAAGAACACCTGGCTCTACTGACAGACTTTGTAGCTTCTACATCCTCAGCAGATGTTTCCCTAGCAACTAATTTTGCAATGCTCTAGCTTCACTTTCTTTAGTTATTTGTTTATTTATTTATTTATTTATGTTGTGCTACTCCTATTAGGTTGTTCGGCGTGGATCACAATAATCACATACATACAAAATAACAAATGCCAGCTACAAATGAAAAATATTGACAAACACATAAACATAAATATTTAAACCAATAAAAACACCAATAAAACACCTGATAAAGCATAATAAAATGGCATATACACCACTACATTCTGTCTTTACTGCTGTGCCTGTTAATCTGTTTGCCACATGCATGAAAGCTCAGTGTGAGTCCCTATCTGACGCTATTGCTGTGCTTCTCTGCCTAGTGTCCTGCTATCGGTTTGAGACTATGCTGGACAAAAAGATGGTGGGTGTCAGGGACCTGACCCTCAGAAGTACGTTGTTACATGCTGCTAGAGTGTACCACTGACTTGGGACAGAGCTTTGGCAGCTGTACAGGAATTTCAGTCTGACTGTGCTACGGCTATGGCTCTACAAAATCAGCAGCAAACAAGCAGCTGGAGCTAGCACATTGAACACAAGCCTGATATCTGGTGATATGACCACCCCAGGGATGGCACTGCTATTTATTTATTGGTTTATTTTGAAAATATGTAGTCCACTAATCCGCAGACCTTAGTGGGCAGCAGGAATTACATATATATGATTTGATTTGTCTGCCTCATCAGCATGTTGACATTGTAGGCGAAGACATACAGTTGATAGTTGATACTTGCAAGTTTATCAGGCTTGTCTGCCACAACTGTTAATACTGTGGCCACATGGCAAAAGATTGCTGTAATTACAATGTGCTACTCATCATTTGGGCCCTCAGCAGTAGGAGTTAGTATGAGACCTGGATCAGAGTCCTGTTACCCACTGCAGCATGCTCTGGAACAGTGCCTTCACATTTTTTGCTTTCCCCAGAAGAGTCACAAGATCCTGCTGTTGAATCAGGGGACACATCAGGTGACTGGAGTCTTTCCACACTACAAAAAAAAAAAAAGGAACTGGAGATGCCAGACTTAGAGCCTTCACCACCCATTCAAATGTCACTCACTCTGCAGGGGTGCCCACTACAGTTTGTTTAAGATGCAAGTGCCTATTTCACCATAGTTTCAGAAAAAACTGCAGTAGCAGCTCTGGCCAGAGGCAGCGATAACTCCAAAGCCATTGCCTTTGCTTTCTTTCTCCAGTCATCCAGTCTCTGAAAACGGGAGATTGAATGGCTGGTCACGGTGAGGGCTGGGGGTTATGAGTTATGTCTGTGACAGTGGGGAACTTAGACAAACAGCTGTAGTTGCAAAGCCATCTCTTTTGGGAAGAAACTGATTGCCAGCTTTGCAACTTGATTGGAGTACTGTCTGTTCCTTCTCCATGGCTAGTGATGTATTGCTAGGTAAACTGCAGGAAGTATCTATCCATTGCTAGTGTGGAATGTTTCTCAAAGGGTGGCATATGATGAGGTAATCGAAGGGGGTTGTGCTTAGGTTTGTCAGAAGTCAGACAGTTTCTTATGCCCTTCATCAGCCAACAATAAAGGAGGGGTATGAAAATGGACTAATATCCCCTACCTAGAGCTCAAGATTTGTTCAAGAAACTTTTGGGGAAAGGATATTTTACAAAACTAGACATATCTAGCCGTGTCTAGCCTGGCCTAGATAGTATACATCCCAGAGTGCTGAAGGGCCTGAGAAGTGGGGTTGCTGACCTGCTATTGGAAATTTGGTGAGTTACCAGTAACATCATCTGTGGTGCCTGAGAACTGGAAGGTTTCCAGTGTAACACCAATTTTTAAAAAGGGATCAAGGGGTGATCCAGGAGACTGCAAACTGGTGAGTTAGGGCATCTCTGCCAGGAAAAATGGTAGAAACTATCATGGAGAGCAAAATTGCTGAGCATGTTGATAGGCATGGTCTGGTGGGCAAAGTCAACATGGATTTGGCTAGGGGAGGTCTTGCCTCACCAATTTGCTACATTTTTTGAGAGCATGAATGGACAGGCAGATGAAGGTGATCCAGTTGATGTAGTGTATCTGGATTTCCAGAGAGATTTGACAGGATCCTTCATGAGAGACTTCTCAGGAAATTGAAAAGTCATGCCATGTTGTGGATTGAAAACTGCTTAAGGGATGGAAAGCAGTAGAGATGTGCAGGCAAAAAGTTTCCGTTGCGTACGCGATAGGTATTCGTGGGGGGTCAATTCCGTTTCATGTGGAAGTATGGAGAATTCAATAAGTTGTCGATCTGTAAATACGTTACTACTAAATTAACTACAACCCCCCACCCTCCTGACCCCCCCCCCCAAGACTTACCAAAACTCCCTGGTGGTCCAGCGGGGAGTCAGGAAGCCATCCCTGCACTCGTTTGTGGTTTCCTCACGGCGCCGATAGCCTGTGTCACAGGGGCTGCCGGTGCCATTGGTCAGCCCCTGTCACATGGTCACCGGTGCCATCTTGTGCTTCTACCACGTGACAGGTCATGTGGCAGGAGGTCGCTCCGGGACCCTCGTTGGACCCAACCAGAACTTTTGGCCAGCTTGGGGGGGCCTCCTGACCCCCACAAGACTTGCCAAAAGTCCAGCGGGGGTCCGGGAGCGACCTCCTTTCACGCCGTCCGTCCAATCCCAATACTCAAAATGGCGCCGATCGCCGCCATTTTGAGACTCAAAATCGCCGTCCCGCCAATACTCAAAATGGCGCCGATCGCCTTTGTCCTCACTATGACGGCGATCGGCGCCATTTTGAGTATTGGCAGGAAAAGACAGCTGAGGTCTATAAAATAATGAGTAGAATGGAATGAGTAAATGTTAATTAGTTGTTTACTCTTTCAAAAAAAATACAAATACCAGTGGACCCACAACAGAGTTACTTGGTAGTATATTTAAAACTAAATAGACAAACTATTTTTTTTACTCAATGCATAATTAAGCTCTGGAATTCATTGCCAGAGGATGTGGTGAAAGATATTAGTGTAACTGCATTTAAAAAAAGGTTTCAACAAGTTTCTGGAGGAAAAGCCCATTAACCATTATTAAGGTAGAATTGTAGATATCCATTACTTATTCTTGGGATAAGCAGCTTGGAATCTATCTACCCCTTGGGATCCTGCCAGGTACTTGTGAAATGAATTGGCTACTGTTGGAAACAGGATACTGGGCTTGATGAACCTTTGGTCTGACCCAGTATGGCAAGTCTTATGTTCTTATGTACAGGTACCATTGTCTCCAAAATCCCAAGCCTTGCTGACAATTAACATACCAAAGCGTCTGTATCATTACACATGCCTTTCATATGGTATTACAAGGGCCCTGGCCTTGTTTAAAAAACTGATGTATCAGCTCCTACATGGTTTGGAAAGGGTCTGTCGCTATCTTGATTACATTCTGATAACAAGTCCAGATTATAGCACATACCTGAATGACCTGCAGGAGATACTTAGCTGGGTCCAGGAGACAGGGCACTGATTCAACAAAAAGAAATGTGTCGTTTTCCAGTCACAAATGTACTTAGCTCATGACATCTCCAACAAGGAGTTGGCAGCTCATTCAGACTAGGTAATGACAATTGTGAATGTCCTGGTACCTAAAAATGTAAAGACCTTAAACTTATTTTGCTCTTATTGGCTTATTACATTACATTTGTGCCAGAGATGGTAAGCTTGGAACATCCTCTAAACCGATGACTGGGCAAAGGGGTACATTGAATGTGGTCAAAGCTAAAGCTTTTTTAGTAGTTGCAGCTGTTTTGTTCCACTTTGTCGCCAGGTTACCCCTTTGTGGTAGAATGACATCTCACCTGTTATCAGATTTCCAAATGGGATGTGCGTATAATTGCTTTCTCTTCCTACAAATGCTCAAGGGCAGAGAGCAAATACTAACACCTTGTAAAAAAGCACTGTGGCAATTGTATTCACAGTGAGAAAGTTACATTTGTTTTGTATGGGTGTTAGATTTCCTTATAAACAGACCATAAACATCTTTTATGAATTTTGGATACAAAGATGGAATGCCTTCTCTGACAGTGGCACACTTGCATTGCTGGGCCCTGCTGTTGGCAGTCTATCACTGTGAACTGAAAAATAAGAGACTAAAGGAGAATTTAAATGCCTTATTAAGCCTGCCATTGCAGCTGTCTGAGATAGACTACTTCTAATCTGGGCTGGGACTCTGTTTTCTCCAGCAGATATTATGGCCCCTGGGGTGGTCACTAAACAAGCACAATGGGACCCACAATTATTTCAACTGGGTGCCTCGGTTCAAAAAGAGTTACCATCCCAGAAGCCTAAGAGCATCAGTACATGCTTCTGGGGAAGCTAATTTGAGCGCAACTGTTTCCAAAGGTGTTTATTATGGGACTCACGGGTTATGATTTGCATGGAGTTTCACAAGCAGCTTCTAACTGATCTACATGCTGCACATTGTAGGATTCCCAAAATGAAGTCCCTGGTCAGATGTTTTGTTTAGTGGCTAGGTCTGGATGCAAAACATTGCATCTGTCAAAATCTGTTGTGCCAGGTTCACACTTTATCAAAATCTACCTCCCAAGACCATAAACCACCCATGACAACAGCAAAGCTACCTTGGCACTGCTTACATGTGGATTTGGGTGAAATCAAGGGCATGAGATTTCTTGTACTTTGGGATGCTGTAGCCTGGCTGTGGGATGTGGGATGTCCTAATGTCCCTGGCTGTGGGATGTCCTAATGTGATTGTTTTGGACAATAGTCCTCCATTTGCTTCCAAAGGCTGGAGAGATGTTTTGCATTTATATGGTATTCATTATTTTACATCCAGTCTCTAAAAAGGGTGCAGAATATCTGGTACAGACTTATAAGACTGCATGGAGGCAGGCTGGGTGTTCCATCCTCAACCACAATGATTTTATGCTACATTTCCTATTCTTCTATAGGACAAAATATTCACTCAGAGACTGGACGGACACCTGGGGAGCTCTTCCTGAGGAGGCAGATGTGCTGTGCCTTACCTTATGTGCTTCCTACCACCTCTGCCTACCATCACAGGTTCCCTTCATAATCTTCCCCACAGTTAGGCTCTAGGACTGGGGTGTGGGTCCACCTTTTTTCTTGCTGGTTTCATACCTAGGTGGGCCGTGGCACAATCACCCTCTGGTTGGGTCCTGTAACATGAATGATTTCAATTGATACTGGGGAGAACTTCAAAGTTCATGTGGATCACCTCCAGGGGGTAGTGAAGTCAGGAGAAGTGCTCGGACACTTAACTTATCCTCTGGTTCAGTGAGCCTGGTGTCAACTAGTGGGATAACTGCACAGCATGTTACAGACTTGTCTGGAGCAGATGTTGCACCTACTGAGTTTGACAATTCTCCACAAGTGGTGCAGCCACCTGTGGATGCACATAGGAGGTTGTCAGATTTGTCAGGTTCTAGGAATATGGACCCTTATTTTGACCTCAGGTTTGCATTTCAGGTTCTGAGGGGATGGTAAGGTGAATGTGGATCATGAGCAGCAGTTTCAGTCCTCTTATGTAGGGTGACTGACTTTCAGAAAGCACTCAGTTCATAGACTTATTGAAACTCCTAACAGAGGGAGGAATGTAGAGGGTTATGCAACCTATAAGCTGGCACTCATGGGGTTAACAGGTTCTTCTTTCAGGAGTCAGAATGCAAGTGCTCTGCATGTGCTGGAAGACTAGACGCAACTGCATAGAGCCAAGCAGAGCACTGAAGGACTCGCTGGAAGCTGGTTGTGTTATACTGGAATAAACATGACTGCTGAAGAACTGGCTCAGCGTGTGTTTCATCTGCTGGACCGAGCAGCCCACAAGCAAAATGTTGCTAGGTTCCATGTAATACTCTCTCCTTACATGGTTGTATTCTGCATCTGTCATTAGTACTTGGTGCATCATGAGAGAGAAACTATGTATATCCTCATAAGCTATTACAATATGGAAGATGAAGTGGTTATCCATGCTGTTTGCATGCTAAGGTATTCCCTTTGCTGCAGACAAGGTCATGGCTGGCTGCCAAGAATGTGTCAAATGACTTGTTTTGTCATCCAAGCTATGTTCTGTGATACATGGCATGTATTTGGGGGTTGGATGCTTAGCAAGCTTTATGTAAAAGGTTGACCTCCTTTGTATGCAGCTGTAAACAGGGACGTGGTATGTGTCAGGTCGCGTTTACATTTCACAGATAACTGTGCTTACCAAAATGAGGTTGATTAGTACATTTTCTTCACCGTGTATTGTTTCCATTGGAAAAACAAAAGGTTTTGCTGTAATATCAGGGAAGAACCAAATGGACTTTCTTAGAATGGAAAAAGATTTATTCTGCTTCAAGACATATGTAGTAGATAGATTTTAAAGAAATATTTCTCCTGTTGACTGTATTCAGCCGGACTTTTTTAAAATTTTTAATTTCTGATTGTGAGTGGATTTTATTTCAGTGCCCTTTGCAGCCTGCAGAGGCATAAGGCTGTGGTAACTGCTTACTTCCAGTGCTTTTGTACAGTTCTAACTGATATAATATGAAGGTTGTGGTAATGGAAGCTCCTTATTCTTTTGATGCTTTAAGTCAATTTTGAGCATGAGTAATTTGTGGGGGAATATCCTTCTTATTACCCCCTCGCCCCTTCCACCTCCTACCTTCCACCAATGCTTCTTTCTCTTTCTCTCGCTCCTCCTCAAGCTGTTCTAGTCAGGGTTCATTAAGTTTCTTTGGACTTCTGATCAGGTAAGATGAGTTAATTTACTTCTCTGTAGTCTTAAGCATAAAGAACATTAAATTGCAGAGACCTTTGCTTCCTGTGCTTTGTAATAGAATTAACATATATGTTGATTTTCAAAAACCCACTGACTGGGTAAGATAACCAGGCAATATTACATAATTATCTTGATTCAAATTATCAGGGAAAATTAAACAGCTAGATTTGTGGCTGAAATGTCACCTAAATCTAGCCAGACAAAATTTGCCTGGCCATATCTGCAGATTGTGTGATGGGAGAAATGCAGATAAATTTAGCTGGCTAGTGCTGAAAATCTGCACCAACCAGTCAAATCGAAAGCTTGCATAGGAATGCCTTCAGTGCCATTGCTCTTCTTGCCAGTTACATCTGGGTGCCTCCATTTTAAGCAGAGGAGAAACTTTTTTAACCAGCTAGATGTACTGTATCGGGTTTACTTCAGAAATATTAGCCGGATAAACCTTTTTGAAAATCCTCTCCATAAAGCAATAATGATGCCATTTGCATCATTTCCAAATGAGATGGTAGAAATGAGAGAGTGTTTTAAAAGACAATTTCTACGATGTACAGCAACTGCTGCAGCACTGTCTTTCTAAAAGCAGCCAAACGTGGTTCCAAACAGGACATTTTTTTTCTTAACTCTTCCCTGAGATGGGGTTTTTTTTTTCCCCCCCAATTCTATTCTAATGGAATTGGATAGAGGAAAAGGAAATAGTGTGGTTATGGGCAGGATCCCATGATTTTCCATGGGAGGAAAATAAAATAACAAACCCATTTTTCCTCCCACAGGAAACAGTGAGAGCTGCATAGGCAAAAGGAAGGCCAGCCAGACTTATTTCCACTCTGAGCAAGAGTGAACGTATTCTGGGCAGAGTCCCCAGGGTGGTGAATATACGTCACATATCTAGATGGGTGAATAACTGTTTGAGGCGGGAAGCAGAGGTGGAGAGGAGCTCAGCTTGCCAACTGGCTCTGTTGTTTTGAGAAGTTGGTCTGGTCCTGGTTTTACTCCACTGAATGCATGAGCGTATCCTTCTGATTTCCCTAACAAATGCATGCCTATGAGCTCATGTCTGTGGTGACGCAAAATGAAGATCTAGATCAGCTTGTTTTGAAAATAATGGAGCCAATCGGCCATGCTAAGAGGCACAGCAGAAATAAAGGCAGGCGCTGTCTTCTTCATTAGAGTGAATATCTTTATGTGAGCCCTTCAAATATAATAACATTTGCAGTGTTTGAAAAGAAAATAACAGCCCCAAATCACCTTTTACTGCAGTGTTCCTCATAGTCAGGAAAACCCAATCTTTGTGTTAATTGCCAGCTAGAGACCAAAACTTCTAGAGGTGAATAGGCATCAAAAAGAATAGTTTACTTAGGGGCAGATTTTAAATTTTCACCCCGATTTAATAACATGCGTGAGCAGCCGTGCGCATGTTATAAAATCAAGGGTCGACGAGCTCTCGGGGAGACCAGTTGGCTTTCCCCATTCCCTCCACCTTCCCCTCCCTTCCCCTACCTGTCCCACCCCCAGCCCGAAAAAAAAAACCTTGTATCTTTATTTCACAAGTTACGCCTGCCAGAGGCTTTCGCACGCCACCGGGCCTTTTGAAAATAGGCCCGGCGCGAGTAACTCCCATACGCGCGTAAATCCTCCTGGATTTACGCGCGTAGGGCTTTGAAAATTTGCCCCATAATGTGTAAGATGGCAAAAATAAAAGAATGTAATTTGAACCTGCGGCGAGTTTACAAGCTCATTTGGGGCCAATGTGCACGCTATGGGTAAAGAGTACCTGCATTCCTTGCGCTTACACTGGAGCAGTTGGAAAAGTATGAGCTGGAAAGTACATGCAGTGACTTGAAAATGTGTTCACCATGAGTGCTTTTCCTCCCCGCCAACCTAACCCTGCCCACCTTTTTACATGGGTAAAATATGCAAACTGTGAAACAGAGCACACACTTTTACCTGCTTGTAATGACCCTTTGTGAATCATTACTAATTGGTCCTAGTTTAATTTCCTTTTGAACTAGGATAGGAAAGGTAGTAGTAGTGGGAGGGGTTCACCATTTTGGAACAGCTCTTCGGCAGAGGTTGCCTGCCCCCCTAGGGATATGAAAGCAGCTTGCATCATTGCAGGGTGCGGCAATCTTTATTTAGCAGCTGGAGGTGTGGGAGTGTATTTTTTGAGTTAAAATGTCTTCCTTCGTTCAGACACTAGGCCTCACAGCTTGGAATCCTGGTACTGGTCTCAGGGGTTTATTTATGGGCTTTTGGACTCTGTTTTGATGATTTTTTTCTGCAAGAGCCCTGGTGCTCCAGCTGGTGGATTTTGGGGGGTCCCTGGCTAGGTTAGATCAGGAGGTAGGGAAGATTATACTGCTCTCCATTTCCACACAAAAGTGGTCTGGAATAGAGGTGACTCACTGCAAAAGGATTTGCACTTTTGACCATTTTGTGAGGATTATTGATTTATGTTTTGGGGGCAAGTTTTTGGCCTGACCTAAGAAGTAGAAGATCAGGAGGGCTGCTAGTCTAGTCTCTTGTGCCTGGAACATTTCAGTTATGAGATTCTGTGATCTTCTTGAGAAAAGAACTGTGAGTAAGAACTTTTGATATATCTGAGAGCACCCACTCGAAGATTTTCACTCTGGGAGTGAAAATATAATGTCTCAGCAAAGGCTGAGACATTATATTTTTGTTTATATCAAAAAGTTAGTTTGGGAGTGTTTTTGGGACTGACAAATAAGCACCAGAGTTATGAAATCTAGTATTTAAGAAAAATGTTTCTGAACAGAAGATAAGCGATTTATTCAAAGGTCTTTTTGATATAGAATTTTTCTGATATTGAATTTCAGGTAATTAATAAAGAATGAATATTTAGAAAAATGTAAAAGATATTAGAAAAGTGAGTAGAGCATGGGGAAAGTATGTGACGTTAACTAGGTGTTCTTCTATATAATACTGGTTGTAGCCCATTGAGGGCACAAGCCTGTGGATTACTTGATATTAGGGGTGTGCATTCGGATTGACCGCATTAGTAAAACGCAACTCATATTTTTTTTTACTTAAAAAATTGATTTGACATAAACGATCGGATTTCCCACATATCGAACATAGATATGTTCGATATGTGGGAAATCGCGATTGTTGAGCCAAAATAAATATAACCCCCCTCACCCTCCTTAATCCCCCCCCCCCCCGACTTACCACAACTCCCTGGTGATGGAGCGAGGAGTGAGGACGCCATTTCTGCAATCCTTGGCGAGAAGCATGTGACGTCGGCGGCACGTCGAGTGACGCCTGCGTCACGTGATTCCCGGCTCGTTCGCGCCGGACGGCTCGTTCGGCCCAAAAAGAACTTTTGGCCAGCTTGGGGGGCCTCCTGACCCCCTCAAGCTTGGGGGGGCCTCCTGACCCCCCCAAGCTGGCCAAAAGTTCTTTTTGGGCCGAACGAGCCGTCCGGCGCGAACGAGCCGGGAATCACGTGACGCCGCGTCACTCGACGTGCCACCGACGTCACATGCTTCTCGCCAAGGATTGCAGAAATGACGTCCTCACTCCTCGCTCGATCACCAGGGAGTTGTGGTAAGTCTGGGGGGGGGATTAAGGAGGGTGAGGGGGTTTAATTTTTTTTTTTGCACATATGTACATATACCCAACTCATTGGATTTTTTTTATGTCCATATTGGCCGCAAGTGGGACCCCCTTTCGGACATAAAAAATATGAACATAAAATTTTGCTCTGCACATCCCTACTTGATATAGAGCACACGATTCCGATACTAATCCCCATCTTTTGATTCTATTTTAAATTTGTGTTTCCTCATTGTTGGTTGAATTCTCTATTATATTTTTGTTGCCAGTATTTTTGGAAGGGGATTTTTTTCCACTCAACTAGGATACCCCTGTCCACTTGGGAAGCCTTGCTTTTCCTTGCTTTGGATGATAAGAGGTTTCCTGGCTCAGATACTAAGAGACTCTTGCATAAATAGAAACAAGATTGGAGACCTGTGATTTCCATCTGTTGGGCAAAGAACTGATGCGACTTGTGTTATTTTACCAATTAAGACGTTTTTGCAGTAAATAATTTTTGGACACTCACCTTGAGCCTCCAGAGTATTTTGTTACTCACATCCCTATTTGGTGATATCTCTCCAGGACACTGAAACTAAGAGTCCCCCTCCCACCTTGGGCTTTGGAAGATTTATTCCTCTACCTTCCACCCACTGGAAAGAACCCTGTCCTGGGGCCCCTGGGCTGTGCTGGAGTGGGAGACAAGTTGAGAACTGTCCTCAGGACCCAGGGGCTATATATAGCGCTCTTAGCTGATTTTCAGCTGCATTCAGCTAAGTTAGATGGGTAACTTTAAACTACTCCATGTACTCAACAAAAAATCTGTGGTCACCTCGCCAGTCAAATCTGACCACCTCCTTCCTAATTAGGATAATAAAAGCTCAATACCATCTCCCTTCCTCTCCTCTCCATTCCACCCCCATCCCTACCCCAACCACAACCCTTGCCCTCCCACCCACTTGGTACCATACTCAAGGGATTTCTGTCCTCAGAATATGTTTGTATGGCAGCTATAACTGGAAGCTGCTGAGATTACCATACAAATGTACAGCTACTCCTCTTGCTCACAACAGCTCTGTATTTTCTCTGTGTGCCTCTTGCAGCTGGCTATGGAAAAGAGAAAAAACTGTTCCCTCTCTTTACATTACCTGACAAAAAAGTATCCAGACAAATGCAAATATTCTGCTGTAGCTGGATAATATGGACAGTTAATCTTCTATTGTATTTTGCTACCTAGCCGGACACCAAATTTATCCATCTAGTGATTATTGCCATCTAGCTGGGCAAATTAGTTACTGTACATAGCCGAACAACTTGGTTGGTTGCATGCCCTCTACTGGATCTGTGTATCATTAACCAAAATGACTAATGCAAGTTGGAAAACAAACCTTTTTTGATGAGGAAAAAGAATATTTGGTAAATCTCATCCTTCCCCATGAGGAGATTCTGAACCTCCATTGGTCCAGGCAGAGGGGAAAATCAAGACAGGACAGCTAACTGGAGCCAGATAAGAAGGGCCTTAAATACATAAGTAGCACATGCACCCAGGGTTACAGACCTGGTCTAATGTGTGTCTGAGGAAAAAAACATGGGCTGGTATTAGGGTGCCAGCTGGGCCATGTGTCAGTCTTAAGGGGGCAGCACCATGGCCTTAAGCACACAAGGCTCTGCCCTGATGAATCTATTGGCCAGTGCCCATAATCTCCGGCACCTTCTGCTTTCTGCTCCGGCCCCATTTGGTGAGGATCTGTGTTCTGCATGTGAAACTATGGTGAAGTCCTCTGCTAGCATGTAGGTTATGAGTAGGATCTGTAGCTGTCCAGCTTTCTCAATTTACCAATTAGAAGGTGCTTCCGTATTTTAGGGTCAGCTAGAATATTTGCAGTGCTGCCTTTTTATTCAGGGTTGTTGCTGTTAGATATCTGGGAATTCATGCAGTTTTGGTATAACAGGTATCCTACACTGGCTCTGAGGGACTTTTAGCAGGGTTGCCTATTACTTTACAAAGTGCAGTTAATGGAGAGGTTTTGAGTCACTAAGTGAAGTATCACCAGAATGTGAATGTTTGTTTTGCCCAGCCCACCGAGTATAGTATTCATCTTTTAAATGCCAAATTTAGGTATTAGTGTCACTATGTCTTCAGGAGCAGGGAGCAGCAACTGCAGGGGCTTTGACAGGGAAAGTAGTAAATGGCAAGGCATATACCAGATGGCAAGAACAACTCCAAACCTTAGCTATTCAAAGAGCTGTGGATCAAGACACCACAGGCCAACAAGGATCTAACAGCGATGGCTCCAAGACCAAGATGGTTTACCAATACCTGGGAGTGTAGAACACAGAGACACAGCAGCCTAAACATTCTAACTTCCTCCACATGCAGGAATCTCCTATACAATTGTGCTATATATGCAGACGACGTGCAAATCATCATACCCATCCAGGATTCCCTGACCAATACCCTTATCTTCAGGAAAAACTGCCTCGCCTCCATCAACGTCCTCCTCACCGACCTGCACCTCGCCTTAAACGCCTCAAAAACAGAACTTCTCCTCATCTCACAACACTCACCCCCCAAACCCGCACTTGCAAATTACCTTGCCTATAATGCCTTTCTTACACAGCCCTGCGCAAGAAACCTCGGGGTTCAGATTGACCAACAACTGAACCTAAAAAAACACATCAACCTGATCCTAAAGGAAGGTTTTTCAAACTTAACGTGATGAAAAAACGAAAACCCTTGCTTCACGCCGCTGATTTCCACACTGTTATACAAGCCATCCTCTCAACAAAAATGGGCTACTGCAATGCCCTCCTCCTAGGTGTCCCCTACTCCTCCGTAAAACCTCTCCAAATGCTACAGAATGCTGTAGTGAGAACTATCTCTAACACCCATAAATATGACCACATTACCCCCATTCTGAAAAACTTGCACTGGCTTCCGATCCCATCACGCATCATCTATAAAACCCTGACTGTGATCCACAAAGCCATACACTCCCACAACTCAAATTGGAACAACAAGAGGGCTGCTCAAGAGAGCTGTTAAACAATAACATGATAAGATGTGCCCAAAAAATTTGTAAGAAATTTGTAAAGACAGGCCTTCCGTCCAATACGATCTAACCATTCCACCAGAGCCTCCAACAATGGGATCCTCCATGTGCCTTCCCTAAAAAAGGCACACCTCACCTCCACAAGGGACCAAGCCCTCTCCATTGCCGGACCCACACTCTGGAATTCATTACCCCCCAACCTCCGGCTCGAGACCTGCTCATCTAAATTCAGGGCCATTGTTAAAACCTGGCTTTTCAAGCAAGCTTACCCTTCCTCCCCCAATAACCCTTGACCCCCCCCTGGCCTCCTTACTAGTACCTACTAAACCTTGCACAAATTTTGTGGACACAGTTGCCACCCTATCATGTATTGTTTAACAGCTCTCTTGAGCAGCCCTCTTGTTGTTCCTCTCTAATCGTTGCTGTTTACTTGTTCCTATGTGAGCCCACTCCCTCCCCCCACCTGTTCATTGTATTTTCCTCTCTTTAGTTATGATGTAAACCGATATGATGTCCCCACTAATATCGGTATAAAACGTTTTCAAATAAATAAATACATATTATAGGAACTCTTCCAGCCTTGCTCTTACCAGAAGACTTTTCAGTACATCTTGGATTCTTTTGTATCTTATATATGCAATGTATATATCCAGATAACTGTATACTAGTGCTGCAGTTACTTCTATGCATTCAAATGGTACTATTTATATTTGAAACTATACATGACAGGACTTTTCCTTTATCTGTTTCTGATCCCTTCACTACAAATAAATATGGCAGTCACTACAGCTTTTCACATAGTGATACAAACCTCAATAAATATTCCTTGCTGAGTGCTCTTTTGCAGTCACAGAAAGCAATGGGTGCAAAGAATTGTGCCTCCCCATATAGCCGCATAGCTTGCTTACTAATCCACTCACAATCATTATCTGCTTATACTAATGACTCGTCTGTGGACAGTTTGGCACGGTCTTTGTATAGCTTTGGCTAAGTTTGTCTTTGACCTTTCCACAGCCACTGTTCTACAGCCAATCACCAGCCCATGACCACATGAGTTTCATGTGGTGTGGGGGTTGTAGGTTCTATCTCACAATCCTGAAAAAAGCATTATGCCCCCAAATATAACAACTTTCCATGTCTTTTATATGTCCTTCCATATGTTGGCTTTATGGTACCTTCACGTTAAAGTGCTTCTTCACATGCCAGGTTTAGTACTTACTTCTGAGCTACTTTGTCACATAGCTCCACAATCTGCCTTGCAAGCATTCGAAGGTTGGTGGCTAAACAATTGCTGAGACTACAGGAAGGAGCCAAAGGCCCTTTCTTGTCTGTACCTGCTGAGCAGCTATAAAAAAAAATCCTAAAACAGGCACTCTGGATAAGATTCTAATATAGCCGGGTAAGCTGCAAGGCATTTTTTTTTATAACCACATAAAAGCTATCTGGCTAACGGGCACCAAGTTATCTGGCTATCATCTCATTAGAAAGTAAATACCTGTCTATTTTCATTTGTTAGCCGGTTTTATTACTACCTGCTTCCAAGAGGTTGTCAGCATTGCAGCATGGTCTGCAAATCATCACGGGTTTGTTGCAAGTGTCGTGAATGTGAGTCCCTAGGGTGTGCATTCGGATTGACTGCATTAGTAAAACGCAACTCATATTTTTTTTTACTTAAAAAATTGATTCGACATAAACGATCGGATTTCCCACATATCGAACATAGATATGTTCGATATGTGGGAATCACGTGGCGCTGCGTCACTCAGACGCGGCGTCACGTGATTCCCGGCAAGTTCGCGCCGGACGGCTCGTTCGGCCCAAAAAGAACTTTTGGCCAGCTTGAAGGGGTCAGGAGGCCCCCCCAAGCTGGCCAAAAGTTTTTTTGGGCCGAACGAGCCGTCCGGCGCGAACGAGCCGGGAATCACGTGGCGCCGCGTCACTCAGACGCGGCGTCACGTGATTCCCGGCAAGTTCGCGCCGGACGGCTCGTTCGGCCCAAAAAGAACTTTTGGCCAGCTTGGGGGAGTCAGGAGGCCCCCCCAAGCTGGCCAAAAGTTCTTTTGGGCCGAACGAGCCGTCCGGCGCGAACGAGCCGGGAATCACGTGACGCCGCGTCACTCGACGTGCCACCGACGTCACATGCTTCTCGCCAAGGATTGCAGAAATGACGTCCTCACTCCTTGCTCGATCACCAGGGAGTTGTGGTAAGTCTGGGGGGGGGATTAAGGAGGGTGAGGGGGTTTAAATTTTTTTTTGCACATATGTACATATACCCAACTCATTGGATTTTTTTTATGTCCATATTGGCCGCAAGTGGGACCCCTTTCGGACATAAAAAATATGAACATAAAATTTTGCTCTGCACATCCCTATGAGTCCCTCTTGCTGTTGCACAATTGACACAACCATGGGGCAGGGCTGACAGCAGGCGAGCAATTTTTGGCACTAGCCAAGCTATGATAGAGTCCAAGAGGCTATGGTGGAAGCCAAAAGCTGGAGTGGAGCAAGGCTGAAGGTTGGAGCGGAGCAGGGCTGAAGACTGGAGAGGGGATGAAGATTGGAGCATGGATGAAGACTTCCATGAGACCTTCTTACTGAGGCAACACTGTGTTGTACATCCGGGTTTAAATATACGACTGTATGACATAATCAGAATGCACCGAGAATCTGGATTCCCTCTGTGGGATCTTCATAATTTGGTGCACACTGCCAAGTTGAAGGAACAGACTGTAAAATATTAGCAAAATTTGAAAAGCAAATACATTTGGCAAAAAATAATAATGGAAGTTTTCAATTACCTGTGAATAGTACCTTACAGGCACACATGGTCAGGACCTACATCACTAAACAAGCGAAGCTTTTTGTTTATGATAAAATGTAACCGAACCTTTTTGGCACCTGTTAGAATGTACGATAGTACGCATTCAGCCATCCTAATCTATGTGCCTACATGTAAACCGTTGCGATGGTATATAACTTAGTGACGGTATAGAAAAGATTTTAAATAAATAAATAAATAGAATAAATACTAGGGATGTGAATCGTGTGCCCTATCGTCTTAACGATTGAAATCATTTGTCAGGAGAAGAAAATTGTGTTTGGCACGATTTTTTAGTTAAAAAATCGTTAAAAATCGTTTTTTCCGACTAGTGCACACTAACTCCCAGTTAGTGCGCACTAACGGAAAATGATACAATTTGACACTTTTCAGGTCAGTTAAGGTCAGTTTAGGAATGAATATGTATTCCTATTGGCTGCCCTCTTATTTATTCATGTTACCAAGGTTCCCACTGACAGTATATGGGGGATGGGAAATGGAAACAGTTGGTAGCTTGACAAAAAAGTAATGTGATCAGTCAATGTGACTAGAACTTGTGCCCTAACCTGATACCAGGGGTGTTGTGATCTTCCTGCACACAGTGCCCTAACCCTGACACCAGGGGTGTTGTGATCTTCCTGCACACAGTGCCCTATCCTATTAATACCAGGAGTGTTGTGATCTTCCTGCACACAGTGCCCTATCCCTGACACCAGGGGTGTTGTGATCTTCCTGCATGCAGTGCCCTATCCCGCCTGCATTATTAGTGAGAGGCTGGCTTCACAGACGGGGGAGCTTCCTGCCCCTCACCCCTCCCCTCCCCCATGTCCCAGCCAGTGAATGGTGTGTGGGTGAGGGGGGGGGGGGAGGATGGTGAGGCTGAAACAGCTCCTTCCCTGCATTACTAGTGAGAAGCTGGCTTCACAGACAGGGGGAGCTGCCTGACCCTCACTCCTCCCCTCCCCCATGTCCCAGCCAGTCGCACATGCTCAGTGCTGTTCCCCCTCACCAAGCTGGAGTCAATGTGTGCAGGAAAGGAGACCTGCCTTTTCCCCAGCTGGAGTCAGTGTGTGCAGTAAAGGAGATCTGCCTTGTCCACAAGCTGGAGTCAATGTGTGCAGGAAAGGAGACCTGCCTTTTCCCCAAGCTGGAGTCAATGTGTGCAGGAAAGGAGACCTGCCTTTTCCCCAAGCTGGAGTCAATGTGTGGAAAGGAGACCTGTCTTATCCCCAGGCTGGAGTCAGTGTGTGCAGAAAAGGTGACCTGCCTTTTCCCCAAGCTGGAATCAATGTGTGCAGTAAAGGAGACCTGCCTTTTCCACAAGCTGGAGTCAATGTGTGGAGTAAAGGAGACCTGCCTTTTCCACATGCTGGAGTCAATGTGTGCAGTAAAGGAGATTTGCCTTTTCCACAGCTGGAGTCAGTGTGTGCAGTAAAGGAGACCTGCCTTGTCCCCAGGCTGGAGTCAGTGTGTGCAGTAAAGGAGATCTACCTTGTCCTCAAGCTGGAGTCAATGTGCTGTAAAGGAGACCTGCCTTTTCCCCAAGGTGGAGTCAATGTGTGCAGGAAAGGAGACCTGCCTTTTCCCCAGCTGGAGTCAGTGTGTGCAGTAAAGGAGATCTGCCTTGTCCACAAGCTGGAGTCAATGTGTGCAGGAAAGGAGACCTGCCTTTCCCCAAGCTGGAGTCAATGTGCTGTAAAGGAGACCTGTCTTATCCCCAGGCTGGAGTCAGTGTGTGCAGAAAAGGTGACCTGCCTTTTCCACAAGCTGGAGTCAATGTGTGGAGTAAAGGAGACCTGCCTTTTCCACATGCTGGAGTCAATGTGTGCAGTAAAGGAGATTTGCCTTTTCCACAGCTGGAGTCAGTGTGTGCAGTAAAGGAGACCTGCCTTGTCCCCAAGCTGGAGTCAGTGTGTGCAGTAAAGGATATCTACCTTGTCCCCAAGCTGGAGTCAATGTACTGTGTAAAGGAGACCTGCCTTTTCCCCAAGCTGGAGTCAATGTGTGCAGGAAAGGAGGCCTGCCTTGTACCCAAGCTGGAGTCAATGGGTGCAGTAAAGGAGACCTGCCTTGTCCCCAAGCTGGTCAGTGTGCTGTAAAGGAGACCTGCCTTATCCCCAAGCTGGAGTCAATGTGTGCAGTAAAGGAGACCTGCCTTGTCCCCAAGCTGGAGTCAATGTGTGCACATATTGCAATGCACAGGAAGCAATGTTGTGACTGCTGGAGTGGTGCACTGCCTGCCTACCTAGGCTTGAATATATTAATGCTGCAGTACTAATAAAAATAAATTATAATTCTGCTAAAATGCCACTAGCCTCACCAGTGACACTAGGCTAGTATTGTCACTGGTGAGGCTAGTGGCAAACAAGTTCTAGTCACATGAGTGATGATCATCACATTACTTTTTTTGTCAAGCTTCCAACTGTTTCCATTTCACATCCCCCCAACCATCACCTCAGTGGGAACCTTGGTAACATCAATAGATAAGAGCACAGCCAGCCAATAGGAATACATATTCATTCCTAACTGACCTTCACTGACCTGGAAAGTGTCAATTTGTATCATTTTCTGTTAGTGCGCACTAACTCCCGTTAGTGCGCACTAACAGAAAATGATACAAATTGACACTAACACTACACGATTTAACGATTTTTAACGATAAATTGTTAGAATTTCTATTGTATTGTGTTCTATAACGATTTAAGACGATATTAAAATTATCGGACGATAATTTTAATCGTTGAAAAACGATTCACATCCCTAATAAATACCCAGTACTGCTTGTGTCAATAGGATATGCTAGAGAGGTTAAATATCTTGATACGTAAATGAGTGTTTCATGGAGCAGCTAGTCCTAGAATGGACAAGAGGGTAGCTACTTTAGATCTAGTTCTCAATGGACTGCATGACCTGGTGCAAGGACTTACTATGAAGAGCCCTATTAGCAATAGTGATCATAATGCAATCACATGTGATATAATCACTGGCGGGAGGACATTAAATAAAATTAGGAGTAGCCTCGTGCATAGAGCAGCAGGCTACAAACCAACCAGTGGAAAATAGGTTCAGATCCCATTGCCATTCCTTGTGATGATGGGTGAGTCACTTTACTCTCCTATGCCTAAAGTCTAAACTTTCTGGTAGAGGCAGCAAGCTGTGGTAGTGCTCTAACATGCAGTAACACGTGATATTTTGCATCTCCCCGCCTTTCTACCCTCCCCATTACAATAACCTTCTTTGCATGAGAGTTGCATGCATTAATAATGCAAATGCATGCAAAGCAGGGCATTTATAGGCAATCCCATGCAAATATTTCATTGCAGCTAACCCAGAAGATGGTGTTTGGGTAATTGCCAGGTTCTTGTGGCCTGGTTTGGCCTCTGTTGGAAACAGGAACTGGACTTGATGGACCCTTGGTCTGACCCAGCATAGCAATTTCTTGTGTTCTTATGAGCCACAATAAAATAACAACAACTATTTGAAAAGCATTAAATGTGAGGTAGG
Source organism: Rhinatrema bivittatum (assembly GCF_901001135.1). Lineage (NCBI taxonomy): Eukaryota > Metazoa > Chordata > Amphibia > Gymnophiona > Rhinatrematidae > Rhinatrema > Rhinatrema bivittatum. The sequence continues at coordinate 87,341 of NW_021821255.1, forward strand.
AGGTCCAAGGTTCCTGCCTCACATTTAAAGAGCCAGCAAAAAAAAAGAAATTATTCTCACGGCCTCATGGGGAGGTTGAATGGAAGTCACAGTTGACCTCTGGCTCAACCCGTGACCACCAGTTGAGGCACCTGACTACCCCAAAGAAAAAAAAGTGGACCTCGCTTTTTGGTTTTCAATTTGGGGGGAGTTCAGGGGCATGGGACCCTCTTATTTATTTTATTTATTTATTTATTTGACAACTTTTATATACCGACATTCATGGGTACCCTCTTGTTTGTTCTTCATCTTTTGGAAAGGTGGAGGGATGAGAGGGCACTGTATAGTATGTTTAGGTAGAATTTGAGGCGAGGGTGTGGGAGTGGCTGCCTCAATATGTGACCATTTGGGGAGAAGGGGGAGAAGGGAAGGGGGCCAGGGAGGGGCCTGCATCGATATTTGACCATTTGGGGAAGAATGGAGGGCTGCCTCCGTGTTTGTTTGACCATTTGGGAGGGTTGGGGCAGAGACTGGGAGGATGGGACCTGGCCCCTTTTTATCATTTGGACCTTTGGAGGGTGGGAAAGAGGGCTGTCACTGTGTGGGAACATTTGCACTTTTTCTTTTCTTTTGCGGGAGTTGGGCTACCTAGACTTCAGAAGGGTTGAGCCTGGAGTCAACCATGACCCCGGTTCAACCTCATTTTAGAAAGGAAAACTATGATAGATTCAAGAAATTAGAAAAAAATAAACAAAAGGAGCAATTACAAAGGTTAAAAGTTTGTGCGGTGACCACTTGGGATGTCCTTAGCTTAGGAGAGCAGTGTATCATTTCACAACAGCACCTCCTGTGGCACTGCTAAGATGGTTTGCGTTCCTGTCTGTAAAACAGCATTTTTGGTTATTTTTATACCAACATTTGATCTTAATTGAGATATCACATGGTTTACATTCAGGTACTGTAGGTATTTTTCTATCCCCAGAGGGCTTACAATCTAAGTTTTTGTACCAGAGGCAATGGAGGGTAAAGTGACTTGCCCAAGATCACAAGGAGTGACAGTAGAACTCAAATGCTGGTCTCCTGGTTCATAGTCCACTGCTCTAACCACTAGGTTATTCCTCTTCCCTCTAGCTTTTGAAGGACTAGATTTCTGTGTTCCCCTATCTCTATTTGTAGGACCCACAATCAGACACCTAGTAAAAGGGGAGAGTCGTATACCTTTCTAGTACACAACCTGTCTGCCTCAGTCGGGAGAGGCCTACCAAAATGGTGGTCAGACCAATCCACTGATAATCCCTCTGAAAGAGACTTGATGACATAATGGATCCATGAACAGTATACATCTATGTTAAAAGTAGTATAATAATAATAAGATGCACCAGACAGCAGCATTACTACAGCCATGTTAAAGACACAGCATGGCCATAGTAATGCTAATGCTGCTTCATTGGGCAGCTCTAGTTTCACTGCATTAAAGGGCTTGAAGTGAAAAAGGGCTGCTTAACGGGGAGCCGCCATTCTTACTGGAACTGAAAACGGACCTCAGGGTTTGCCTCAGGATATTTTCTAAGCAAGTGACTTATTCTTTTGTTGAATTCCTTCGTCACTAACAAGGTTTCTAAATTGCTGTGCTCAAAAAAAAAAAAAAAAAAAGTCACTGCACTCAAAAAAAATCAACATACCCAAAGGGGAAACGCTTGATCAGTTTCAGTTGGTTTTCTGCCAGAAAGAAAGCACAGACCCTTCCAGATTTCCAACAGCATGGGACCAAGACACAGGTAGGTGTTCGGGAAGACAGTGGAGCCTAAGGCAGGGTTTTTTGCTATACTAGAAGGAACCCCTGACATAGGCCCTGGATAACCGGGGAAAGCTTTAGAGCACAATTACACATCACCATGGGGAAGCTTATCAGTTTCCTGAGGAAAAGGACACCTCCCCAGAGTAGACGCACTG
>NW_021821256.1:0-89421 GCF_901001135.1 Rhinatrema bivittatum
CGTCGTTTCCTAAGACTTGGCCATAGAAGCAGTCCTCTTCTCCAATTTTGTTGCTCCCTTTCTATCCCTTTCTTCCTGTTCTCATTTCTGTGCAGACAGAATACAATATAACAGGCTCCATGGCAGACAATAAGTGAGTCTCTTAGATAATTTCTTTAATAACTAAAGCAGTCTACAGTTATCACATGTCACCAGAAGATGAGAAATCATTATTGCAGAAAACACGGTCGGGTATATACACGCATGGGCCTTATTCAAAACAGATTTTACACAGGCCCAGAATGGGGAAAGTTCTAAAACCTACATTCTTATTGATATCTCTTATAATCGTATTTTTGTATATTTTCTGATATCACATTTTTTTCTATTGTTTGTAACATTCTTACTAAAATAAAGCTCATGAAAAATCATGGCTTCGTACGGATGATTCATTCTACAGTTAGAAGCTGAAATAAGTATGTTACTGAACAGTGCAGAGTGGGTGTTCTGTAGGATTTAATACTTGATTAGTCTTATTACAGGTAATGATTAAATAGAAAGTCTAAATAGATCTTTCTACATCTAGAAATGAATGCCCTACATATTACCAAGTTTGCAAATAGTTTGCTTTTACACCCCTTCATTTTGTAGGTTTTTTTTGGTTATTAATTGATTCTGTAAGTTACTGTAAGTTATAACTACGCTGGCAATCTTTCAGTTATCTGCTTGGCATAAGTAATGATTAATGCTGCACTGTCACGCAAAGGAACGGGCCTAGTACACACATATATTTCATGGCAACTAATTGTCTTCATTAAGGCAATTAGGTAGTGCAGTCAGAGAAATGTACTCCTCTGCATAACATATATTAGATAATTTGAGGTCAATTTTTTAAAAAAAGTCATAAAATGCTAGCTTATTCAGCTAAAGTTAGCCGGATAAGATATCAAAGAAATTTAGCAGGATAAACATCTCACTGAAAATCCTCAGGTTAAGTTAACCTAAACAGTTATTTTGAATATCAGTGGTTAGGTTTCAAAGTTGTTCAAGTGTGTGTGTACATGGATAACTTTAGCATAACCAGCTGTATTCAAAGAATATATGCAGTTAAAAAGCAATCTAAGCTTTAAAAAAAAACCTAGTGGGCCTGCAAGCCCAATCCCTCACTCTAATGAAACAAATGCAGGACATTGCATCCAATTCCCTCTTCCTCACCAAGCCCCAAAATATGCAAAAATTGTAGTGGCTATAGGTTTCTATTCCCCTCTAAAAAAGCCAAATAGAATGCTAAGATTGGCTATCTATAGATGACCACCCGCCCCTTCTTCACACATCCAGAAACACAACCCAAACCCTCCTGTCCATCCAGAAGCTCACCACCATTGGGAGCTTGGAGCAATCATTGAGCTCCCAGTATGACCAGCATTGCTTTGACAGAGTATTTCTATGTCAGAGAATTGCACTGCCCACAATGCTATGAACTTAAGATACCAACTGTTATGTTTGCCTGTTGCGGTAGGCTGCTGTGACTGGCTACACTTATCCCTGTCAGCCTCAACACCTCCCGCAAGGCTAAAACGCCACCATGCTTCCCTCCAGGCCAGCTCCCCCCCCCCCCCCCCAAGGCATGAGCACGCCTATCCATAAAGGCCCTGCAGCGAGAACAGGACAGAAGCGCTGGGGGATGACATCAGTGCTGCCTGGGAATTTAAAATGCTTCCAGCAGGCTCCTCAGCAACAGCTCTCCTGCCTTGTCCAGCCTTGCCTCATCTAGCCTTGCCTCATCCAACCTGTCCAACCTTGTCTTTTTGAGCCTGTCCAGTTTGCCTCATCACCTTGTCCTGTTCCTGCCCTTGCTCTGTCCTTTGCCTTGCTCTGTCTGCCTGTCTTATTCTTGTCCTCGGTCTTGCCATGCCTTGTCCATCTTGTCCTGGTTATCCCTCTGTGTCTGTTTGTCTTGGCCTACCCTTGATTCTGACCTCAGCCACAGACTTTGACTTCTTTTTGCTTGTCACCTGGACCTGATCCTGCCTCTTACCTTGACTCCATCCTGCTTGCTGCTTGCCCTGACTTTTGGCCCACCTTTGGACTCTCTCATGGATCATTGTTAAGACCCACCTAAGTCCTGCCAGTCCCTGGAACCAAAGAGCTCAACCTGTGGGGAACGAGGCTGGTTTAGGCAAAGCTCCAGCCTGTCCTAAAGCAGTATGTGTTCACTAGCTGTCAGCATGGACCCCACCACGTGAGCTGGAGAGGAGTCCAATTAAGAGTTAAATTCTTGAGGGATTGCAGTACACGGGATTCAGCATTAGTAATAGTGGATTGAGGGTCAGAGAAGAAATAGATACCTAAATACTTAAGGTTCTAGGGGACCTTTTTAATAGCGGAGGTGGAAGGATCTACTAAAGCACCCAGAGTGTTGAGGGGCAAGAGTTCAGTTTTATGCCAGTTGATTTTATAACCAGAAAGAGAGGAAAATATAGTAATTTGATGTAGTAGGTGAGGAAGGGAAGCATCTGGGTTGGAAAGAAAAAGTAAGACATCATCTGAATATGCTGAAAGTTTATATTCCTCAAGTCCAATTTTTATACCTTCAATCAGAGTATTTGGTGAATCGCCATAAGTAGGGGTTCCAAAGCCAGGTTAAAAAGGAGAGGGAGAGAGGACATCCTTGACGAGTTCCTCTATAGAGTGGGAATACTGGAGACTTACAATTATTGATATAAAGAAAAGCAGTAGTAGGAGAATGATAAGGAGTTTAACCCAGGAAATAAAATTAGGGCCAAATCCAAATTTGTGGAGGGTAGAGAAAAGGAAAGGCCATTCTAGTCAGTCAAACGCTTTCTCTGCATCTAGGGAGACTGCAATTGTTGGAGAGGGAGCAGAGAGACTAGCTTCATGAATGTGAAGGAATAACCTAGTGTTATTGGCTATGAGCCGGTTCTTAATGGAACCAGATTGATCTGGGTGTATTAAAGTAGGCAGTATAGTACACAGTCTAGTGGCTAATATTTTAGTAAAAGTCTTATAGTCCGCATTCAGTAGGGAAATGGGTCTATAGTTACCAACTTCCATCTCATCTCTGCCTGGCTTTGGAAGTACCACTACGCATGCTGTAGAAAAGGAAGAGAAAAGATGTGGCTGTAACGAAGCTGCAGGGCAATAGTCCAGTAAATGAGGCATACGTTCCTTGCTGAAAGCTCTGTAAAAGTCTGTAGTGAAGTCATCAGGACCGGGGGCCTTCCCGGTGGGAAGAGCTTTAATTACCAAGTCAATTTCCTGAATAGTAATTGGGCCTTCAAGATCCTTGTATTGTTGGTCAGTGAGTGAAGGATGAGACAATGTAGAAAAAAAAGTCTGGATCTCGGCATAAGAACATAAGAAAATGCCATACTGGGTCAGACCAAGGGTCCATCAAGCCCAGCATCCTGTCTCCAACAGTGGCCAATCCAGGCCATAAGAACCTGGCAAGTACCCAAAAACTGTGGGGTAGATTTTTTAAAAAAGCGCGTTCGCGTACTTTTGTTGCGCAGCAGGCGCAAGGCCCTGCTCGCGTAAATCCGCTGGATTTTATAAGATACGCGTAGCCGCGCATATCTTCTAAAATCCTGGATGGGCGCGCGCAAGGCTGCCAATTTTGGGCTAGGTTCTCCTTGATATAATCTGACATGGTCTGGGTCGGGGAGCGAGAGTGGGTAAGTCCTCCCCTTGGGAGGTGTGGTACCAGGTAACAGTTCGATTGGACAGTTAAACTTCCTGAGAGGTAGTAAGATGTCGGCTTGTTGCTTCGAGAAGACATCTTGATAGTCGGCATAAGCTGTAGGTAGCCCAGGAAGAGTCGTTGTCATTAAAACTGGCACAGATGGGGATAACCGCCGTAGGCAATGTTTCTGGCACTGAGGGACCCACTCAGTGAGCTGAAGCAACTCCCAATCGAACCGTGGGGAGTGCAGTTGCAGCCAGAGAAGGCCAAGAATGATGGGATGCACTGACCGCTTTAGGACAAGGAGGGGTATCTCTTCATCGTGGAGGGTCCCCACGGTCAGTCGATTAGCTGGGGTGATGTGGGTGATGAGGTCGGGTAATGGTTCTCCATGGATTGAGGCCATCCACAGCGGAACCTCAAGGGGTTGAGTAGGAATCTGGAGTAACTTGACTAACTCTTCAAGGATAAAGTTCCCACCAGCCCCAGTATCCATGAGGGCAGTGGTCGCAAACGTGTGTGCCTCCCGGGAGAGGGAGACGAAGCAGTATTTGAGGGCTGGTAACAGTAGTGTCTAAGCTCGGGACCCCCACTGGGCTCAGGCTTTGGAGTTTCCCGGGCGCACCGGACAGGACTGGATATGGTGGCCTGGAACCCCATAGTAGAGGCAGAGACCAGACTTCCATCATAGGAGGCATTCCTCGGGAGTAAGACGACCACGATTGATCTGCATCATTTCTTCTGACATAGGTGGTGTCGGTGATGCCCTTGCTTGTCTAGGGCTGGCAGACCGAGTTGGTTCCTGGGCCACCCGTCGGATGGTCCTTACTTCCTGATGCCATTCCTGGAGATGGTAGTCAATCTGCCCAACCAAGGAAATGAGGTCCTCCAATGACGCGGAGATCTCCCAGGCTTACAGTCGTCTTTTAGGGGGGATGACAGCCTTTCGAGATAAAGTGCTGCAGGCAATCCTCCTGCCATGTCAGTTCCATCGCCAGGGTCCGGAACTCAATGGTGTATGCTGTGAGAGAGTGGGACCCCTGTCAGAGGTGGAGGAGATGATGTCCGGTGACCACCTGCCAGCCTGGGTCCTCGAAGGTGCGTCGGAACATAGAAATAAAATGAAGGAGCTCCTGTAGCAGGGAATCAGAATGCTCCCAGAGTGGTTAGGCCCATGCCAGGGCCCTCCCCTCCAAACATGAGAGGATGAAAATGACCTTTGTCAATTCGTCCGGAAACAGAGAAGGCTGTAGTGCAAACTGCATGAAACACTGGTTAACGAATCCCCAGCATAGACGAGGGTCCCCGTTGTATCAGGGAGGAGCGGGGAGGGCCAGCAAAGCCCACGAGAACAGTGAACCAGAGGAAGTGCTACCAGCAAGAGTCCCAGGGTTGGCCATTCTAGAAAACTCTTCAAATTGTGACTGTAACTTCTCCACCGAGGTGGCCAAATCCTCGCTGTAACGGTGCTGCTCCTGAATACATGTAGCCAGGCCCGGAATAGCCTGCAAGGTGGGGGACTCCGCCAATTCCATAGAATTGTTGTGGAGTCTCGGCCCACAGTTTGGGAAGCCATGAGGTAAATGGTGACAACACTACAATGTTGGGTCCATTGCAAGAAGGCCATTCAGGGGAGGTAAGTATATACTGCACACCATAATAACCGGAAGTTATACATAGACAACTGTAAGTGTTGAGGAGAGGAGGCCAGAGATTACTGTACAGACTTGCATGGCTAGTTACGTGTATGGAAGTATATGGGTGAGAAATTGATTACAATCAGCTATCCTGAGAAGGCCTTACTAGGGATGGCAAGGAATCAAAGCATGCAGCAAATAAATGAGACACCAATAAACGAAAAACATATCAAACTTTTATATAAATATTAAATAAGATTCAAACTGTTGAAACTATTTACATTTTAAAATAAAAAATGGTAAAAGTAGGGAATTAAACTCTTTACCAAGAAACAAAAAGACCCAGAACCTAGAAGACACAGTTATAAGAGGTCGAGGAAGCTGGTGGCTGTGGTGGTTGCTTCGCTGCAATCAGCTCAAGAGCTGCTATGTAGCCCTCTTGAGCATTGGTGAGTTTCTACAAAACTGCCATCATCCTCCTGAAGTTGGCCCAGAGATCGCAGATTACCTACCCCATATCCTTCACAGCTCCTCCTCTGGCATTTAGATTCCAGCTTCTAGCCCAGGAGCAGGGACTACTGCAGCAAATTTGACCTCTGCTGTCAAGGGGTGTTGCACAGGATCAGGACAAATGTTTTCACAGACCTGCTCACTGATTTCAACCAGCAATGGCTGGCCAGCATCAGGGCCTGTGTCCTGATGTCTTGGTGCTAAGGGGGAGAAGGCCCTATGTGGGGAGCATCCAATCATGAAAAGCTTCATATCCAAAGCCCTATACCATCCCTCTACCACATGAGAGGGAGCAAACAGCATGTGATGTGAGGACCAGTGTGATTTGGATATTCAAACCTAAAGAGAAAAACTTTGGCACACAACCAGCCCCAATGCAAATGTGATCAGAACTGTACCACATGACCAGCCCCATCACAGACGTGACCAGAAGTAAAGTGACCAGACCATGCAGAGGGGGACCTTCAAGGAGACATTTAGATGCATCATGGATCCTTGGCCATGTTACAAGACTCCTCACTTCAGGAGTGGTAAGAGGGAGGAGATTGTGTGTATTTAGAAGGCACTAGTTTGCATATCATATGGCATGGGGAATTGAATCACATATACAGCACATGAGCTAATAACACATCCATATATATACATCAGCAATAAAGATATTTATATATTATCCTAGAGTCTTTAAATTTGTGCCAGACTGTGCAAAGTGCCAGAGTGAATGTATACTGCTGATGGCAGGTATATACATAGACCTGCTATCCTGCTTTCCAAGTGGGCTTCGATCACAGGGCACATGAGTTAAAATTCAATCATATAATAGGTGCCAAACCCTTTCCATCATAAAACTTCCCAGTACATTTCAAGGGGCTCTGCTCAATCAAATGGTAATGGAACCCATAAGAGAGGAAGTGATACTTGACCAACAGCTCACAAATGGGGGATAAGGACTCTAATGTCTGGGTAGGTACTCACCTGAGTACCAGTAATCATCAAACTCATGGTTCAATATCACAGCCAGGATATGGAGAGGTCACATAAAGATCCAAGTTCTAAATTTAAAAAATACAGATTTGTCAAAATAGGTATGTACTTAGAGGAAGAACTAGAAGACAGTGAGAAAATAGGTGAGATGGAAAAACAGAGGGCCAAATTAAAAGAAGCTATGGACCAGAGGTCGCATGGATTCATCAGGGTAAGGGCCTGTCAGACAAATCTGATTTTCTTTGATTGGGTGACTAGAGAACTGGATCAAGGAAGAGCACTTGATGTGATTTATTTGGATTTCAGCAAAGCTTTTGATACAGTATCGCATAGGAAGCTCATGAGAAGCTTAGGAGTGGGCACTAAGAAGATGGCGGGGATTGCAAACTGGTTGACAGGAGACAGCATGTAATGGAAAGGTAAATGGAACCTACTCTGAAGAGATAACAGTGTTAAGTGGAGTGCCTCAAGGATCACTTTTGTGACTGGTTCTATTCAATATCTTCGTAAACAACAGCGCAGAAAAGATGGAACATTTAAGTTTATGTTTTTGCAGATGATACTAAGACCTGCAACAAACTGGACAGGCCTGAAGGAGTAGAGAGAGTGAAAAGCAATTTAAGAAAGCTGGAAGAGTGGTTGAAGATTTTATAGCTAGAATTCAATGCCAAGAAATGCAGAGCCATGCATTTGGGGTGCAGTAATCCAAAAGAGCTGTAAGCGATGGAGGGTGAAAGAAATATGCATGGAACAGGGGAGAGACTTTAGGGAAATAGTTTCTGGCAATCTAAAGGCAGAGCAATGGCTAAAGCCAGAAGGATGCTGGGCCTTAACATCTAAGTAAAGGAGGTTTCATTCAGGGTTTCCTTGCTGTACTAAGTCTTCTCAACAGACTTTTTGAAATGCGGACATGAGTAATTTAATTTCCTGAGGCTTTAACTAATTTTAGACAGAAATATTTGAAGAGTCCAAGCAGTCCTAAATGAACATGTAAAATGTGATTATGAATACAATTTTCAAAAGCCAGTTACTTGGCTAAAATGCTTGTCTAAAAACTGCCCAATCTTAGCATGGTTGAAAGTATCCATGGGGTTCCACAGGCAGGCATTCCTTTAGCAAAGTTAATGGGATTGCTGGGGGCAGGATCTGCAGAGTTTATAAAATACCATTAATTTCTGTTCTGAAAGTACACACCTATATTTTACTGCACCTAAATATTTTCAATGCAAGAACATGCATACTTTCTCTACCCATTTTATAAACACAGAGGTCAGTATTCAAAGCCATATGGATAACTCTCGTTATCCATCTAAATGGTAAGTTATCTCTTGCAAAATAGCAACAACTATGCATACGTTTCAACCTCACCACAGAACACCCCTAACTCACCACTTTTTTCCTAAAAAATGTAAATGGTATGCGCGAAACCAAAAATTCATGTGTACTCTAGATGTTTAGAAAATAGCAGATCTGCAGGTACATTGCATGTATATGTTTTCACACATGACCCTTTTGAAAATTTACTGCTAAGCTTGTACCTGAGGCAATGAAGGGTGAAGTGATTTGCTCAAGGTCACTACTTCTCAACCAAATTCTGTCTGCATAAAAAGCAGTTTGCAAAGTCCACAGGCCAGTTATATCTATGGGCAATTTTCAAAATGAAAGCACACATGCAGACGCTCCCTTTGAAAATCTGTACAAAGTCTGCGGGTGCATAATACCCATAGACTTTGCAACTGAGCAAGCTGTCTTAAAAACTGCACCCCCCCCCCCCCCCCTATAAGTAGGAGCCATACACAGATACCTCAAACATTTAAGTTTTCACAGTAACCTTTAGATGCAGAAGTATATTGAAATGATAATTTTTCTTCTGCCTAATAGCAGTGGATAATTCAGAATCTGTTGACATATGACAGTATAAAGACAAATTTTAAAGAGTCATAAGGAAGATAGCAAAACTAAACATTTTTTTTCAGTATTTGGCCAATCATCCTGCTCAGAAGTTGACGATTGAAGACAATAGTATAAAATCTAGCAGAACAAAGAAATACTATTTCAACAAGAAAGTGAATGCAAATTGCTATTACACACCCTTCATTTGCATAATCACACCCTGAATCCTTGGTTGCCAGAATACCTCACTGAAGCTAAGCTACTGTAAAATAGCATGTTTGGAACCAATCATTAGAATGGAAGCACTGCATTAGTAACATGACAGGAAATTACCTTCCCACAGCTAATAAATTCTATTCTGACTTTATGACAAGTAATTACAGTAATTTAGCAACAAGAAAATATTACAGTATATGAAAACAGTAATACCATTGTTATTATTGCTATTATTTATGGCTAATGATTTTATTACTTATTACAAAATTATGGCATGCTCTGTTGTTTGTGGAGGTCATGCAATTCTGTTAAATTGACAGCATCATGCTATTTAGTCTGTTAGATTTTGCTGCAGCTGATGGACTGCCTGCTGTTTGAGTCATGTTAATATACCACAGGCCATGTTGCACTTCATTACTTTATAAAATTAATGATGGTTTCTGAAGGAAACAGATTCTGTAAAATATATTGTCTTTTTTTCTAAAGGGGCAGAGCTGGGTAATGTGTCCTCCGACTCAAGTTTAGAGGTTGGACAAATGGCCTGTGGAGCTGTTTGTGAAAAGCGTTGCCTGTATGATTCGCTTTGTGCAGCTGTGTTAAAGTTTTGGATGCATGTATTGCTTAATTGCAAAAGCAAACCCCGTTGAAGAGATGACATAAGGGCAATTTTCTGAATGATCTAGCCAACTAAGAGTTAGGTGGCAAGATCAAAGGATTTGAAAATTACTCAATGAAAAGCTTCTAAATATAGCCACCTACTTTCACTGGATTTTTATATTTTAGTTTCTGAAAACATCGGCATGTTGGGAGGTAGGAATTGGGTAAGGGGGGTAAACTACGCACAGATAAAGAATTGTCAAATGTGAGTAATTCTCCCTCCCTAACCCCAGACATGAATGTTACAGGCACAAAGTATATGTGTTGTGCTGGAGGTGGACCCTTGGCCTGGCGCAGGATTGGTACAGCCCTCTGACCCAGAGGGCACCTGCCACCAGGAGGCAGAGCACACAAGGAGAAAGAGGCTAGTTGGGACTTCACCAATAATGGCCCGGGGGCTCTGCGGGTTGAGCCCTTGGATTCCTGGGCTGCCTAGGCTTAGATGGACCTCTGGGGGTCTCCCGGAGAGATGATGGAGAGTGCCCCCGAAGAGTAGAGGTGCACGGCTGATGGTGAACAGACGAGCTAGACTGGAACAGAGAGTACCTGAGACCACAGGTATGCGGCAGGAACTGAAGGTCCTCCAGCAAAGTAGGCAGCACCTAGTGATCCAGCTCGAGGAAGGCCGCGGGCAGCATCAAGGCAGGCAGACCTGGTGGTCACAGGAGAAGCAAAGAGAGTGTACGAATGGAGCGCAAGGGTCAAAGCCAGGGTATCCATCCGAAGAAGGTCAGCCAAAGCAAGGATCAGTTCTAGGTATCAGTCCAAGCGTGGTCAAAGGCAAGCAAAGGTCAATTCCAGGTATCAATCCAAGGCTGGTCAAAGGGCAAGCGAAGGTCAGTTCCAGGTATCACTCCAAGCATAGTCAGAGGTAAGCCGAGGTCAGTACCGGGTATTAGTCCAAGAAAGGTACAACATGGGTTGTGAAATGTGGAACAAGACTCAGGAATGAAGGAACTCAGGAACAGGCGCTGGAACACAGGAAGGACCAGGGGAACACAGGAACAGATGCAGGAACACTGGAACAAGCACAGGAAGACTGGATCACTGGAACAAGTACATGAACACAGGAACCCTGGAACAAGCAGAGGAATGCAAGAACGAGGATGGCAACTACAATAGTGACGACCCATTTGCCAAGGTGAGGAACTGGGGAAAGGGCCTCGCCTTAAGTAGTCAATTCAGGTGACATCATCACGTGCACTGCAGAGTGAGTTCCCACTGCAGACCCTTTAAAGGGCTGTGGGATCCGTGCGCGTGTGCCTAAGGGCGTGGTCCCGGTGAGGGAACAACAGATGATGACGAACGCCCGCTCTCCCGGCCCGCGCACAGGCCACTCGCCTGTGTGCAAGATACAGTTTTTAAATTAGGTGGTGTGGTAGAAATGGGCAAAAGGAGGCGCTAGGGACACTAGTATGTCCCTAGCGCCTCCTTTTGACCCGGAGCGGCGGCTGTCAGCGGGTTTGACAGCCGACGCTCAATTTTGCCGGCGTCAGTTCTTGAGCCCGCTGACAGCCATGGGCTCGGAAACCGGACGCCGGAAAAATTGAGCATCTGGTTTTCGGCCCGACAGCCACCGGCCCATTTAAAATTTTTTTTTTCTTTTTTTTTTTAACTTTTTTTACTCCGGGACCTCCGACTTAATATCACCATGAATAAGGGGTAAGGGAAAACACGCGTCCAAGGGCAGGTTAACAGTGCACTCTGTCGGAGCGCACTGTACTGTATCGGCCTGTAAGTAAGCTAACATTTGTGTTGAACAACTACATGTCAATTACATGTTGCTTTCTTATGTCAATCTCTTGGGAGGAGGTGTGAAAAAGAGCCTATGGTGAGAGAAAGAGAGTAAAGAAGTGCCATAGAGGGTATGGAGGAGTGACTGGTAATTTGCAGGGGGGGGGGAGAATAAAGGGGATAGAGAAAGAGAAATGAAAATGGAGGAAAAGTGAATGTTGACATGCAGGAGAAATGATTTGTATGAAGTAAGGTGGTAGAGTGAGGGGGTGGTAGAGTGAGGGAGCTAATGGAATGGCATAGAAGTATAGAAGTGCAGTTGTGGAAAGAGGGGCCTGACTGAGCACCAGAAGAGAGTAGATGAATTGTTGTTCTGTAGATGAAGGGAATAAAGGAGGTACAGAGGTAGGTTGAAGCAACTAGAAAAATGTGGTAGTACAGAGGAGTACAACATGATCTGAAAGGAAAATGTTTTAGAGAAGACGCCGTCATATGGGAGGATTTATGCATAGAAATTAATTGTTTGAAGGAATGAGATTTGACTTGTAGCAGAGGTGGTTTTTGGACACACAGTGATAGAGATTAGAGGACAGGAATTGAGGGTGTGAAGAAGGAATTTCTTTTGGAGAGGGTAAATTTTAGAGGAGAAGTGGCATTAAATAGGAAGCAAATGAAAAGGAACATCACCAGGGAGCAAATTATGGAAGTAGAATGCCACCAAAATGGAGAGGGGGAGGGTGTGCAGGAAGGAAAATCATCACTGAGGGGGAGAGTATGGGAGGAATGTCACAGGGATGTATACAGGAGGTTTGTCACTGAAAAAGTATATAGCAAGAAGGTTATAGTCAGTGTTGAGAAAGAGGTGACAATGCCCTACAAGAGATTTAATCAGTGGTAATTGTAGGAAGGAATCATCACAGAGCAGTAAGCAATGATGTCCTCTGCTCCACTCCCACTTGTCTTCTCTTCCTCATTTTTGTAAGCAGAGGGAGCAATTATGAATGGAGCAAAGCAGAAGAGGTGCTGGAAGAAGGAAGAGCACAGAATGAGTTGTGGTTTGTCAAGTCCCCTCCTCTACTGCCATCTCTGTTCTCTGATACATCTCGGAAAGTGGATGAAAAGAGCAAAATCAATATGTCTGCGTACTTAGTCACATGTACTGTACCTTATTTACAAAAGATAGAGGCAACCGGTGTGATGTGTCCTACGAATGCCGGTATATAAAAGTTCATAAATAAATAAATAAATAAATAAATAAAAAACTTGAATAAGGATTCAAGCCTTTGCATTCAGAACCCTAAAAATGGTGTTTCTCTCATACTTTTATTGGAAAAAAATGTATTTTAATAAGACAACCTCGTTGCAATCACCTGAATATGTTTTGCCCTAATTTATTGTTCTGTATGCTGTGAATGAATAAGTGATTTTAATAAAGTAAAATGAAAAGATATAAATAGAATAACCTGTCATAAAGATTATCATGGATTCATCAATGGGGAGTTATTGATATATCTTTAGCAATGTAGATCAGGATAACTGAGCAGATATAATGATATGGGAAACCCTATAGATGAGTCTGATGTTATTTTAAGGCTTTTATGCAAGTTATCTTTCCAGGAGTGGGTGTTTATGATCTCCAAACTGCCTTCCAAAAAGTATCCTCAATAGTAGAACAGATGGTGTAAGAAAGTAGTGCAGCTCTGTCTGGAATACAAGAAGAAATAACTTCAATAGATGGCATTCTGGAAAATAACAAAATGGCATTGGATATTTTATTGGCAGAAAAGGGAGGGGTATGTCAGGTAATAAATGTATTCTATTATGCATATATTGATCAATCAGGGAAAAATGTGCAGTCTATTATCACCTTGAATGATTTGGCTCATCAAGCCAATGTGTTAGAATCTGATCTGGGAGGATGGAATTGGGATGTGTTAGGAATTGGTTCATGGTTTGGGGGATGGGGGATTAGAAAAGAAGAATGCAGAATGACTTCTAATTATTGTTAGTCTGGTAGTAGTCTTACTTTTTGTGTCTGTGGGCAATTTATTTTTACTCTAAGAAGAAAAAATCTGTCTACTGCTTTACCATCATGGCACTAAAGATTTTTGAGCTGCCTTCGGTACTACCTGCAACCTTCATTCCTAAAGATTTTGATTTGCTTGCTATTGATTTTTAAACCTCCAGGGTGTAAACGACTCGGGAAACAGGGGAAGCAGTGGTTGAGGTACGACTGGGTGTTAAATTACATTGCTGAGGAGAAGAGGGGGGTAAGGGCTTGGCCTTGGTGACAGGTCAATCTTTGATGAAGGAGTTCATCCGAGGGGGAATGCAAAAGCTCCATTACATTTTAAGATGTGAGGTGGGGGATACAAGGCCCAATAGGGCAACTTGAATATTAGGTGGGAAGAGGAAAAATCAGGTAATAAGCAACTTTAAATTTTTGTTTTTACTGGTGGGATGGAGGGGGGGGGGGGGGGGGCAAAAGCGCTACTTACCCGGATATCTTTTGAAGATATCCAGGTATGTAGCAAGTTATCTGGCCACACAAGGCCAGATAACTTTAAACTTTCTTCTGAGCAGGTCTAAAGTTATCTGTCTAACTTAGGGCTGGATTCATCATTCTTTGCAGAATGATGAATCCAGCGAAAAAGGGGATGGGGTGAAGGGGGGGAGGGGGCAGGCCTGCGGAAGGCCCCAGCCATTCGCACCACGGTGGTGCAATTTTGCCAGCCGCAGTGCAGCCGGCTGCAGCCTTTCGTATAAGCAGTGCCACTTTTAAAGGTGGTGCTATTCACCGTGCTACTGCCAGCGATAATGTTCCTCACATTATCGCTGGCAGCGGTGCTGCACCTGACTCCTCCCCAACTCCTCCTCTCCAGCTAATTAACAACCTATCACACATGGAAAGCCTCTTTTCACATGTGATAAACATTTAGAAAATAATCCCTTAGCTGATATATGAAATATTCAGATAAGTTAGCCAGATAACTCAACTCCTCCCAACAAAACCCCAGTAATGCCTTCTGTTTATCCGGCTAAATTATAGCTGTATAATTACTTCTCTGGCTATAATTTAATTGGATAAGTGGCTGAATGTGCCAATTGTGACATTTAGATGGCTACTGTTTGAGTTAAACATCTAAATGGCTTTTGAGTATGGACTTCTAAATGTTCCTTAGATACTGCTGGGTTAACATCTTCAATTGAATTTCAAAGCTCTTCCCAGGGGCAGGTTATGCAAGACCTTACTAGGATAGTTAGGGAACTGGAAAAAAATGTAGGGGAATTATGACTTTGCATGCAGTATCTTCCTGAGATCCATTGATGGTGCATCGGAAAATAAAAATGTTGGAAAATTACATCAGATGTTTAAGCATGAGATTTGTGAATTTTCTTAAGGTTCCTTTAGGAGTCCCACTGCTACACTTAGGGGTATATTTTCAAACATATGCATGTGTCCATGTGCGCTCCAATTTATATCATGTGCGCGCCGACACAAGCATGTTATTAAATCTGTTTTCCGCGTGCACATGCATGCGGGTTTTATAATCCACGCATGCATGTGCAGGCAGTGAGCAGAAGGGGGGGGGGGGAGGGGGGGTCAAGCTTGCAATTCCCACGCAGTGACACAATCAGGCCTTCCCTAGTTCCCTCCTAGTCCACTCCAATTAAGGAGCAGATGGGAAGGAACTTCCCTAACCCTCTGCCTAACCTTCCTTCCCCTTCCCCTCTCCTCCCCAGCCCCTAAAGCTAACCTACTGCGCATGATGTTTTTATTTTATTACTTGCTGCTCCTCGGGAGCAAACCGGCTGCCCACGCACGCTTCCCCAGGACAGCGGTTAATGGCTATTGTCCCGGCCAGTTTCCATCCCTCCCCATCCCTCCCTGCCCAGAACACGCCTCCCCCCCCAGCCCGCACCTTTCTCAGGGCTAGGCACTTGGATGCTTATCACACTTACGTGCATGGCTGGGCCCTTTTGAAAATGCACGCAGCGCGTGCATTGGCCAGGCACGCGTGTAAGTGGCGATTTTTACACATTTCATTTTCATTTATTGATCGCCTACCACAGAGAGGCCTAGGCGATTTACAACATTAACATACATAATGAAAACATAAAAATAATAAATACAATACCACACAAATTACATTTATTTCACAAAACAGAAACACGCATGGCCGATTTAAAATTCGGCCATTATTGACCTCCTTAAGCTTCTGAGTGAAGGATTACCTCTACTGAATCTGATTTATTTCCTGCCCTGGGGTAAGCAAATATAGAGCCAAAAAGTTCTGAGACATCTCACTGCCCAGAATGAATGTGACAGCATTTCTGGAGGAATCTTTGGAGGAGGAGGAGTGGACCTACAGCCACTGTTTTGGTGCCCCTTTGTCTTTGAGCAAGATCAAGAAAGGATTTTCTGTTTGTTTTTCTGGTACTGAGCCAGTTTATTTCATGGACAGCAAATGTGGGTGTTCCAGGATCTTTGAAAAGAGACACAAAATAGGCCAAAGGTAATTCTAGCACTTTAACTAGAAGCACAAGCGATTGGAGCAGAGATGTTTGTTAAATTTCCATGGAGCAGCAGTTACTTATCCTTGATAGGATAAAAATAAATAAAGTAAAAGAATAAATAAATAAAGCTTGCTGAGCAGACTGGATGGACCACTTGGATCTTTTTCTGCCATTATTTATCTCGTTACTATGATATTACAATACATTTTTTTAAACTGTCCCAAATTTATTTTTTTCTTAATGAGAACATTTCTGTCTCCAAAGTCATGGGACATGAGTCCAGATCAGACCTGATTTGTGGGGAAATGACATCTTGTGCTTTGTATTGGAAGCAGGCACACCTTTTTCTTCTTTCTTATCCTTCTTGACTTCCTCCAAGCTATTGCTCCTTTTGTCCCCCACCCATTATATTTTGGTTCTAAGGTAGAATGTCATCTTCTTCTCTCTTTCTTTTCTTTTAATTTTTTCTATTGTTTAGATTGAAATCTTTTCCTTTGAAGTACTTTTTTTTTTTGTAACAAGGATTCTTGTGATAATGTTTTCAATAAATAATAATTTTTAGAAAAGGCATAGTATAGCTATTTTTTTTTTAATAATATAGACCTGATGTATAAAAGGTTTTTAGTGCTTCTGGTTTAGGTTTTAAGTAATAAACAGAAAACACCCCTGCTTAAAAAAGAAAGTTGTTTATTGAATAAACAAAAGAAAAAAAAAAAACACTGCCCCCAGTATTCTCTCACTCATCTTCTTGGCTGCCCTGGATCCTCCCCTCTGTGACTTTTTTATGCTGATGACATTGATAACAAACATGTTTAGCCTATGATGCCCTCCATTCTCCCAATGGTGGTAAGGGGACAGGATGGACTAGGATGGGGAAGAATAGTCATGGGGATGGGGTGATGTGGAGGGAAAGAATGGGAGCTGAATGTATTGGGGAGGATGAGGAAGGAGCTCTGGAGCTCTGATGGGCAAAGTTCTAGGTTAGGAGCATGTAGGACTGTGAGGGCTGGGGTTGGTTACGGGGGTGGTGGGGGGGGGGGGAGGGAAGTAAGTATTGTTTTGCTATGGCAGTGCATTTGTCTTATGGAAAGGCATGTATTTGATTCAACCAAAAAAAGTATTTAGCAATGGTACCTGCACACTCAACAATACTGATAAACACTGAATTTGGGTTTTTTTAGTCCTTCAAGAACTCCTAATTAGCTGTAAAACAAATAATTACATTTATAACACTTAAAAAGAGAAGCCCTAAGTATATTCCAGCTACCAGCCCCAGAACTTTGGCTATTTGTGGGATATTGCACCTTATCCAAGTCATATTTTGTTGTCTCTCTCTTTGGTTCTCCAATATTCCATGCAGCTGAGTATAAATTTTCACACCGAGTCCAACATCTATCAATCAACACCCCACTCCATTTCACCCAGAAGCAGTGAAGCTACTGTTCAAACCACTAGCCACCTAGGCCACAGCAGCAATTTCATTTCAATGTATTAAAATGTATAAACTGCCTACTAGATTTCATTACTAGATTTCAAAGTGGCTCACATGATAAAACATGCATAATCATAGCCAATAACAAGCATTTAGCCAAAATATACAGTATCCATTCTTAATGAACAAGAGTAAAAGGTAGCCTCATTGTTCCTTAAACACAGATCTTAGCTACAACTTGGGATATGTACATAATATTGCCTCAACTAAATTATTTGTAAATATCCTTGTGTCCAAATATCTACAGAGAAGCGCCACTGTACAAAGTTAGGTAATATGTACAGATAGCAAAAGCCTCCTTAAATTGGTGAGTTTTTAGATCCTTCTTAAAAGATGTTTCACAAGTTAATGTCCAAATGCTGGAAGACAGTGAGTTTCAAACTATAAGGCCTGCTACAGAAAAGGTTCTTTCTCACATACTTTTCCAAAGAGTAAGTTTAAATGAAGCTGTTTTTTTTCCTTTTGATCTTAATGAGCAAGGTGGCCAGTACATTTTTAATACAGAGCTTACCCAGCAGTCAGAATCATGATGAATGAGCTTGAAATTTATGACAGCCAGTTTATACAAAATTCTCCATTTGTTCGGGAGCCAATGTAGCTCATAAAGACTCAGGGTTAGGTGTTCGGGTAAGACCACTCGAGATAACACCCGAGCAGCGGCGTTGTGTACTAATTGTAATGGCTGCAGAATATAAGCAGGAAGACCTGCATATATTGTATTTCCATAATCAAGTCCAGAAGGGGCCACAGCTTCCTTATCATATGCAGTTTGAAAAAAAAATTTCATCACTCTTTTGTTTGCTCTAAAGAGAGATTTTTATCAATAGACACTGCAAGGCTATGGATCAGTTGACAAACTGGGATATGTGCATGATTAAACTGAAATTCAGATGGAGCACTGTGAAGAGAGAATGTGCTCAGAAAAATGATATCTGTTTTGTTGAGAAGATCAGTGGTATGGTCAGGCAAAGCAGAGGTCCAGGCTCTGAGAAGATCTGTAGCGTGGTCAGGCAAAGCAGAGGTCTGGGCTTGGAGAAGATCTGTAGCATAGTCAGGCAAAGTAGAGGTCATGTCCAAGAAGTCAATCCGAAGAAGGACAAGGAATCAGGAACGAAGGAGAACAGGAACTGGAACTTGCAGGGATCAGGAACCAGGAATGCAGGAGAATCACCAGGAGGCAATGAAGCACACGACCAACATGGAGACCTGTTACAAAGGTGACTATCAGGAGCCGAGCCCGGCCTTAAGTACCGGAGTTTCAGCGACGTCATCATCCGGGACCTCGGCAAAGTTCCCGCCGCGGGCCCTTCATAAGCAGCAGTGATGCGCGCGTGCACATGCCTAGGGAGGAGCGCGGCACTGAACTGCAGCGTCTCTCTGCAGGCCATGCGGAGAAGCCCGTCGAGGAGCACAGAGGCCTGTAGCAGTACCTGGAGCACCGGGGGTGGCCCGAGGATGGAGCCGGTGGCCCACCGCAGCCAGAGATGTGGAACTAGATGCTGGATTTGGCAAAGAAAGGTGAGAGGGTCGGGCTGCGGGCCTGCCGCAGCCTGCATATGCAACAATATCATCAGAACATTGATGTTAATTATTCAGGTGACATTGGACCAAATGTTAATGCAGAAGCAATGTATTGGACAAATTGTGCAGGTCAAGATGACGTTTCTTTGAAGGGGGATTCAGAAGCCCCTGAGGTTTCTTCTAGTACCGTTCTATGGCAGATGAGGTCTTAGTAGGGAAGACAAGACCTTACGATAATAGATATGGTCTGTGTCTTTCAGCGGTGACCATTCCCAGGACGTCTTGTACTTCCCAGGCATGCTGTTGCTGTTACACCTACTGATCTGAATGGCTCCTTGTTTTCTAGCTGGGTGGCAGCTTCTGGCTGCTGTTGACTATGAAATAAATAAAAAGCTTGTTAAAACTTTGCTTCTGGTATCTTGAGTGGTAAGTATGCCATGGAAGATTCTGCAGCCTTTGGCAACCTTTGCTCCAAAGACGTTCTGACTGAATCAGACTCTTACTTTCAGCCATGGAGTGCCCCCAGGAGACCCTTCATTGCCCTCACTTTCCTCGGTGCAATCAATTTCACGCCGTTGCTTTCCCTGGGGTTGTCTTGTTTCTTTTAATTAGGCCTTGTTTTCAGGGAAATAGTTTTTCTAACAGCCTGCAATCTAGGACTCTGCCACATAGGTTTCAATCTCAATAAACAGCAGACCCTTTGTTCTCTGCACATATCTCTGGACCTTATTTTCTGTGTAATTGATTGATTGATTATTGGAAGTTTAGCAAGGAGTGAATACAGCAAGATAGTTCATCTTACTTTCCAGGTTACTGCGCTGCCTGAAAACCTTTTTTTCTGTTTCCTGCTTTTCTTTATATACTGAAAATAAATGAGACCAGGCCTTGTCAGAGATGAGACCTACAGTTCACCTTAACGGATAAATGCATCGTGAATTGGTAGGGGTGTGCACTTACATTTTGTGGGGGGGAGGGTTGTGTGTGTGTTTCATTTCATTTATTTGAAAAAAATAAATCAAAATTGAATGACAAACGAAATGGATGGAAGGGGCCAGAATTCAGCCATCTCACACCTAGAGCTAGTGCAAGAAGAATATTAGAGATTGTAGGAAAACCCCCCCCCCCCCCAATACACACACAATAAGCCAAATTATATAAAAATATTTAAAATATCCACAAACCCTTATGCTCTGCTCAGCATCCTACTCTGTCTTTCTCTTCCTGTCCAGCATCCATAACCCTGCCAAATAAAACCCTTTGCCCCACCCTTGCAGCATTCTCCTTCATGCCTTCCTTCTTTATCTTTCCCACCCATGTCTACAGCATCTCACTATCTTCCCACTCTCTGCTCATCCAGATTCCCCTCACTACCCCATACCATTTCCCCTCTGTCCCCCTGCCCATACGTAGCAGCATTCATATAAATCCTAACAGCTTCTAAAAAGTGAATAACAATTTGAGGCTTCTGTTTCAGAAAGAGATAACTATCAAGGACCCCTCTTGGGTCCTCAAATGAGGGAGAGAGAGACTGGGAGGTAAAAGGAGTCAGGCGTATGGAGTGGATTCGAGTGGGCCTGCTGTGAGGAAAAAGTGAGCCAAATCAGAAGTTGTGTTAAGATGAACTGGGCCTTGCGTGCATTAAGAGTAACCTCTACAAAAAATGACCACAGAGGAGGTAAAACCTGGGTTTCCAAAGACTCGGGAGGTAATCTGCAGCACAAAGAATACCTTTGAAAATAGTGAGAGTTTTGGGACTGCCTTTTTTGTGATCTGAATAAGATGACAAGCTATGGCTCTGTGACTAAAAAGAATGGACTGTGAACGTAAGAACATAAGAAATTGCCATAATGGGTCAGACCAAGGGTCCATCAAGCCCAGCATCCTGTTTCCAACAGTAGACAATCAAGGCTACAAGTACCTTGCAAGTACCCAAACACTAAGTAGATCCCATGCTACTGATGCCAGTAATAGAAATGGCTATTCTCTAAGGGGAGAATTTTAAAAGGGTTACACGCGTAATATACACATGTAACCCTTTTAAAAGCCTCCTGCATGCGCCGAGCCTATTTTGCATAGGCTCGGCGACGCGCATATGTCCTGGGGCTTGAAAAAGGGGGTGGGAAGTGGGTGGGGTTCTCCTGCGGTGGGGGCGGGTCAGAAGCCTCGAGGCACAGCGGCCATTTGCCGCTGTGCCCGGGATCGCGGGCCGGGCGCCGCCGGGGGTGCGCGCAACCTACGCCGGCCCGGAGGCAGGCGCAACTTAAAAATTAAGGGTAGGGGGGGGTTTAGGTAGGGCTGGGGGCAGGTTAGGTAGGGGAAGGGAGGGGAAGGTGGGGGGGGGGTGGAACGGAGGAAGGCTGCACGGCTCGGCATGCACAACTTGCAGAATTGTGCACCTCTTGCGTGCGCTGACCCTGGATTTTATAACATGCGCGCGGCTGCACACGCATGTTATAAAATTGGGCGTAGGTTTGTGCGCGCCGGGTTGCACTCACAAATCTATGCCTGCGCGTAGTTTTTAAAATCTGGCCCTAAGTCACCTTGATTAATAGGAGTTAATGGACTTTTCCTCCATGAAATTATCGAAACCTTTATTAAACCCAGCTATACTAACTGCACTAACCACATCCTGTGGCAGCAAATTATAGAGCTTAATTGTACATTGAGTGAAACAGAATTTTCTATGATGAGTTTTAAATGTGCTACTTGCTAACTTCATGGAGTGCCCCCTAGTTCTTCTATTATCTGAAAGAGTAAATAACTGATTCACAGTTACCCGTTCTAGACCTCTCATGATCTTAAAGACCTCTATCATATCCCCCTCTCAGCCGTCTCTTCTCCAAGCTGAACAGCCCTACCCTCTTTATCCTTTCCTCATAGGGGAGATTTCCATATCCTTTATCATTTTGGACACCCTTCTCTGCACCTTCTCCATTGAAACAATATCGTTTTTGAGATGTGGCAAGCAGAATTATACACAGTACTCAAGGTGCGGTTTCACTGTGCAGCAATACAGAGGCATTATGACATTTTCCGTTTCAGTCACCATTCCCTTTCTAATAATTCCTAACAGTCTGTTTGCTTTTTTGACTGCCTAAGCACACTGAGCTGACGATTTCAAAGTATTATACACTATGATGCCTAGATCTTTTTCCGGGTGATAGCTCCTATTATGTAACATAACTTCATGTAACTAAAGCATGGATATTTTTCCATATATGCATTACCTTCCTCTTGTCCACATTATATTTCATATGCATTTGGATACCCAATCTTCCAATCTCACAAGGTCCTCGTGCAATTTATCACATTCCACTTCTGATTTAACTATTCTGAATAATTTTGTATCATCTGCAAATTTTATTACCTCACTCATTGTATTCATTTCCAGATCATTTATAAATATATTGAAAAGCACCGGTCCAAGGACAGATCCCTGAGGCACTTCACTGTTTATCATTTTCCACTGAGAAAATTGATCATTTAATCCTACTCTCTGTTTCCTGTCTTTTAATCAGTTTGTAATCCACTAAAGGACACCGCCCCCATCCCATGACTTTTTAGTTTTCTTAGTAGCCTCTCATGAGGAACTTTGTCAAACGCCTTCTGAAAATCCAAGTATACTACATCTACCGGTTCACCTTTATCCACATGTTTATTAACCCCTTCAAAAAAATGAAGCAGATTTGTGAGGCAAGACTTGCCTTAGGTAAATCCATGCTGACTGTTTTCCATTACACCATGTCTGGGGGGGAACGGGACTTCCAGGATGATGTCACTGGGGTCGGCAGGACAGGAAGCCAGTTCTGGGCCCTTTCTCTCACTAGCGGCCGCCATCCCTCCATTAAAATTTGCCATCACCTCCCCTCATGCCAGAAGGATGTGGAGGGAGTTCAGGGCTCTTGATTCACCATAAAATCCGGCAAACCATAACTGTCGCAGGCCCCACCCTCTGGCTCACCATGCCCCATGATCTCCGACTAGAACCTTGTACTCTAAAATTCAAAAAAAAGCTAAAGACTTGGCTCTTTAAAAAAGCATATCCTGACTTGGACCCCACTTAGTCCCCCTCTACCCCTGCACTTTTTATACTCCTGCCTCCTCCCTCCTTTTCTTTCCCTCCCCCCCCTGTAACCTCTCCCCTCCCTGCTCTCTCAAGACCCCTGCCATGTTTTATTGTATATTTTGCAATATTGTGTATTGTGCCTATTGTGCTTATTGCTCTTATTGGCTATTTAAACTTTTACCTTGTTTTTACTCGTTACCATTCCTGTTTTAGGTTTTTTCTGTTTTTTTCTCCCTCATTACTTTTCATTTTATCTTCTGCTGTGCTCCCTCTCCCTCTCCCCCTCCCTGTTTTTTGTATTTTTTTCCATTCAGTTATATGTAAACCGATATGATGTACCCTCAAATTGATATAAAAAAGCTATTAAATAAACAAATTGTTCAATTGTTGGTCCAGCTTCTGTATCCTTTATACGATTGTGGATCTGCAAATCTTCACAAAAAATGATTTTGCAAAAAAAACCCAAACATGTCTTTCTATATGCTCTGTGATTTTATCTTTAGAATAGTTTCCACTATTTTTCTCAGCACTGAATTCAGGCTCACTGGTCTATAGTTTCCTGGCTCACCCCTGGAGCTCTTTTTAAATATTGGGGTTACATTGGCCACCCTCCAGTCTTCAGGTACAATGGATGATTTTAATGATAGTTTACAAATTTTAACTATTAGATCTGAAATGTCATTTTTTTAGTTCCTTCAGAACCCTGGGGTGCATACCATCTGGTCCAGGTGATTTACTACTCTTTAGTTTGTCAATCTGGCCTACTACATCTCCAGGTTCACAGTGATTTGGTTCAGTTCATCTGACTCTCACCCTTGAAAACCATCTCTAGAACAGGTCTCTCTCCAACATCCTCATTAGTAAATACAGAAGCAAAGAATTAATTTAGTCATTCTGCAATGGCCTTATCTTCCCTAAGAGCCCCTTTAACCCCTCGGTGCTTTGGATACTGTTATTTTGTGTGTTATAATAAATTCCATTTTTTTGGAACATAAGATTCTTGTAGACATTGGAATTTCTTTGGAAGTGTCTTCAGCCAGTTTGGCCTAACAGGAGATCCTGTCCCCTGCCCCCTGAGGGACAGTATATCAAGCCTGGGTGAGTACATTCAAAACGCCACAGGGCTGGGAAAGTGGCCCCTTGGTACAGAGGTTACATATGCATGCTTGAGAACTGCCCTCTCTTGTCTAGAGCATGGAGTGCATGCACAGGCAGAGCGATAGATACTTTGTTGGTTTTCTTGCATAAGCATTGCTAAGATAATAGTGCCTTTATCTCGAGTCTACAGGGCAAGGACAGTAGATGGACCGACCAATGCTGGCGTGGTCCTGCTGATCTCATCCTCCAAATTGTGGTGATCTAGGCAGCCACCTATTGCTTCTGTTGGCCCAACTCCCATAATTAAAAGGAGTACTCATTGTTGCAAAAGTTTTAAAAATAAAGCTTCTTGGGCCACCCTACTACCCCAGACCCATCTTACTCTGATCCATGGTTTAAGAAATCCAAAGGGATGGGAATGATCCCCAGGTGCTCCTGCCTCACCGGCCCTTTATTCAAAATGGTGCAAGGTGGCTCTGAAGTACAAAATGTCTGGTACTGACCTCATAACTGGTCAGGGCTATTTTTAAATACTGACCCACCAGGGCAGGAGCTCCTAGGCATTATCTTGCCCCATTTGGATCTTTTAAGACCTATCGATGGGGTAAGATGAGTCTGGGGCAGGTGTGGGGGGAGTGAAGGCCTGGGCAGGCCTGAGGCTGGGGCTATAAGTTTTTTTACTTTTTGCAATGCTGGCATTGTTTCTTTTGGCATGGAGGGGTGGGGCTGATGGCTGCTTTGGTCAATGAAAAAAAGAAAAATCAACACAATTTCACTTGTTTTCTTTTCTTTTCGAAATAAATGAAACAGGAAATATTTCAAACAGCATACACTTATGAATTATTAGGTAAGTCACATTAAGAAGGCTGCACGTGATTAAATATATTCACTAGCATGGTACTGCTCCAGCCATGCTGTGATATTTCTGCCTATCCATCAGTCTCCTCTAACATCTGTACTGCCAGCGGTGAAATTCCAAGAAGTTTGCTTCCAGATTGGAAGGGAAATGTTGAAGGAGCTGGACATTTTCAAGGGTGACGCTTTAAGCATTTATAAACAGTGGCGTATTTAAAATGTTCATCGTTACTTGTAATCTTTCTCCCTGTTCTACAAGTTGACCTGTTATTACCTTTTGCCCTGCTTCCCTGGGATGTATTATTTAGTTATTTTACTTGATCAGATTTATAATTCACCTTTCCCCAGACGGCATAAGGGCGAGAGTGGAGAACAGAAAGCCACAAAATACTTTCCCAGAGCATATAAATTATAGATGTTCTGAGTAAATTGCATATTGGAATAGATTTTCAAAGGGGTTCCACACATAAAAATAACATATAGTACACGGCATGTATATACCATTTTAAAAATGTCAAGTATATGCACGTATTTTTTGTTTTGTGTGCATATTTTACCGGGGGGGGGGGGGGGAAGGAGTGGTCTAGGGCATTTCAGGTGGGATTCTGAACTATCTGTAGTAGTTGGCTATCTTGTAATTGATAGGCACGTGTATATTATCAAACTTTCTGTTTATTTTACACTTGCTAATTGTCTCAAGTAAGTGAAATTGGACTTCTCTGTTTGTCTGTAGTCTTTGGGCTGGGATGTCTGGTGGTGGTGGGAGGTATTCAGGGTGAGTGCTAGAGGGTCTAGGTGAACTGGTGAAGGGACTGGGTGAACCGGTAATTCCAAGGACATGTGCAAACATTTTCTAAACGGTATGTGGGAATACGTTACAAAACACTGTTCTCTGTGTTCAGTTCTTGCTGTTTATTCAAGCAGCCTCGTGATTACTTTGCACACAAGATATATGCACTTTTATTTATAAAATGGGTAGAAAAGGTATGCGCTTTCTTGGAGTGGAAATATACCCGCATGCTGAAATGCACGTGGTACTAAATGCACATTATTGTGGGAGTTGAACATAGAAGACCCAAACGCTGCATGTAGCCTGTCTAGGGTTAGACAAACCAAACCCCTGGGGGGAAAAATATCACTTCACTCCAAAATGTATTTTTTGCGGTCCCGACCGCCTCCCCCATGTTCGGGGTCGGGTCCGCTTACCTTCGTCTTGGTCCACGGAGGACCGCGCTGGGTCCTCAGCCCAGTAGGCCACCAGGCCACTGCCTCGCCACGTGGAGAACGCCGTCCAGGCCGCCAGAATCTCCACCCCCCTTGTTGCCTCGCGCGCACATGAGGAGGGCCCTTATGTGCGTCCAGCACCCGGCAGTTTCAGGACGGCCCCTTTTTCTGACGTCACGCCCCGGACCGCATTTAACCGGCATCCAGTCTCCGACTAGACGCCTTGCAACGAGGTTCTCTGAATACTAGTTGCCTTCCGTTCCTGTACCTGCTTCAGTGACGTTCTCATTTGTCTTCCTGGTTTACGACGCCGGCCTGCCTCAGTACGCTGTCTGCCTGTCTGCTGCCCGCCACGACTCCGGTTTGCTTCAGTACTCTGCCTGCTTGCCTGCCGACTGCCTCGATCCCGGTTTGCTTCAGTACTCTGCCTGCCTGCCTGCCCGGTTTGCTTCAGTACTCTGCCTGCCTGCCTCGATCCCGGTTTGCTTCAGAACTCTGCCTGCCTGCCGGCCGCCTGCCTTGATCCCAGTTTGCTTCTGCACCCTGCCTGCCTGCCTGCTGCCGGCCTAGACCCCGTCTTGCTACAGGACTCTCTCCATTGGACTCTTGCCCTGACCTTGTCCACGGAGCCTTGGCCCGGTCTTGTTCTGTCTCTGAACTTCCTCCTCGCAGCCTAAGTCCCAAGGGCCCTGGGTCCCTACGGGCTCCTCCCAGGGGGATTCCGGGTTCTGGTGAAGTCCTACCTAGCCCTCTGACTCCGCCCCCCGGCCTGCCAGTCTGTTAACCCTGGCAGCCCGGTCCAAGGGTCCACTAACTGACTAGCACTTCCCTTGAACGCTAAAGTATTAAAATTTCTTGTCTTCTGAAATGATGGTTAAGTAACGATGATGTATAAACAACCAAACCGTGTGTCTGCCTTTTGTATTAGTTACTCCTCCACTGAATTTGTACCGCACTGTGCATGGATGTACTTCGGCTTTGTAGAATTAATAATGAAACTATAACCCAGTACTGAAAATGTCCTTTCGAGCCAAGTGCTGGAGCAGTTGCATAATGCTTTGATGCCGGCATTTAATAATGCTTTCAGCACAATGAAAGGCATCCCTTTGTTTCAATGCACTCCACATGGAAAAAAAAAAGTAAGGTATGAAACGCTGCGCGGTAAGCAGCATATTTCATTGGCCAGACTCCATCGTCGCACATTAATAAAGAAAAGCAATCAAATACCAGACCCTCATTCATCTCTCGCTGATAAAACAATAAAGAAAGCTTTTCCAGTCTGGATGTGAAAATCTGTTTCATTTCTCTTTCTATGTTTGTACAGTAAATTCCACTTCCTTTTTATATAATCCCTTTGAAGTATGGGGGCTGTTTAAATGTGACTCATTGCAAAGATGGCGTTTCCTGTACCACACCGAGACCGACATATTTTTCTTCTGATGCCTCATGCAATGAATAAGAAAAAAACAAACAAGCCTCTTGAAATGGCAACGATAAGATAACCAATAAAAGCTGGAGAAAATGAATGAAAAAGAAAATCGTGTCTTCTGGTTGTAGGACATATTTCAGATGAACCCCCCTCCCCATGGAAGATTACACTGAATAGTTTGACCAAAATGTTTCAGAATTTCTGGACTCCGTGCTCTTTTAGCACAAACCATCTAATTTTTGCTGTCTGCCTTAAAAACAAAATTACTGGCCATATATAGCTAGACATGGTTTAAGAGGGGAAAGAGTCACCCTGGTTTTAGCAAGGGGAAGTCTTGTCTTACCAGTCTTTTAGATTTTCTTTGAAAGTGTAAATAAATATGTAAATAAAGGGAGCTGATCGATATAGTGCATTCGGATTTTCAGAAGGCATTTTATAAAGTCCCTCATGAAAGACTCCTCAGGAAAGTACAAAGTCAAGGCAAGGAGGAGATATCCTACTGTGGATTGGTAACCGCTTACAACTGTTGTTATAACTGTGGTTTAAACATTTTTACCTACATATCCTCTGGGGATAGAGAAATACCTACAGTACCTGAATGTAACCGGTGTGATGTCTCAATTGAGATTGAATGTCGGTGTATAAAAATAATAAATAAATAAATAAATATGCAAGTATAGGAACAGTACAACGGGCCAAACGGGGCAACATTAACTCTGAAAATCAGAAATCTTTTTTTTTTCTTTTTTAATTCTTTTTGACAAAGAAGCTATTAAATTGCCTTGATTGTAAAGCATTGGTCCTAAAGAGGAACTACAGTTTTCAGATTGCGTGGTGGCTTAATTTATAACAGTATCCTTTATTGCAAATTTTAAATAAACGCAATAACATTGGTAGTCGTGATAGCCCAGCACCCTCTCTCCTATCCTTTCCCATACCCGTGAGCATCACAAAGCATGCTTACACTCTTTCCACATAATATTGCTGAAAGTGTTGAAATCACAGTGGATTTATAATGATATTCTGGTCATTGCTTATTGTAGTTTCAGAGTCTTTACAGTCCCCCTTTAGAGCTCTCATTAGAACTGATTGTTTATATCTCCGTTTAATAATGTTTTCCTCTATCTTGCTCGATATTTCATCTATATCAAGTTTTGACTAAGACTTTTGGAAAATCATGAAAATAAAGAATTAAAAAATAAAAACACACGCTTACAGCTATTTTGAGGAGCAACAAGGCCTTAGCTTTTATTTACACACTCAGTGGAAACAACTGCATGATCTGAGCCATAACTTAAAAAAAAAAGTACTGCACACACACACGCACACGCACACACACGCATGCTCACACATACACACACACATACACACACACACACATACACACACACACATACACACACACATACACATATATACACACACACACAAGCACGCACGACAGGGGGATTCTGACATGAATATATGTCGTCGACATGTACTTCAGTGAGAGGAAGAGCAGAGGAAAGGGTTCTTAGGAAAAGGGAGGAGGAGTGAGTACTGCCGAGAGAGAGGGTAGCGGAGCATGTCTTCTGGCAACAGAGAAACCAGCCCGCTTGCCTTTGCCTGTGATATCAAATATCAAATCATTCCAGCATGACCAATTTTTTTTTTTTTTTTACATGGTGTCTTATTGCTGGTTAAAAATGTTGAGAACTTGTGCAAAACTGAATAGCTGTTTGCGAAAATCCCATTTATAAAAAGAAAGCCCCCAAGCTACTTGTGACCGCCGAGCACATCAAGAATGTCTAGTTTCAACGTTTCCTGTGTTTCTCACTCTTGTCTGCCTGTCAGCAGGAAAAAGAAGGTGGAAGGAGTTGAAATTCTATATCACAAGTTGAATTCAGGCAAAGAGAGGAGTGAGAGAGCATTTTTGGGCTGTCAGTGAAAAACTGACAGCTCACAATGGGCCAGATTTTTCAAAAGGGAACGAGCATAAGATATGCGCATACCCCACGAAAACCTGGCCCAAACTCCCCCTGCGCGCACTGAGCCTATGTTGAGTAGGCTCAGCGGCACGCGCAAGCCCCGGGAATGCGCATAAATCCCGGGGCTTCTCCTGGGGGGCGTGTCACGGCCGGCGCATCATCGGGGGCATTCTGGGGGGCGTGTCGGGGGCATGTCATAGCGGCGCATCATCGGGGGCGTTCTGGGGGCATGGCCGCGGCCTCCGGCCTCCGGACCCGCGTCCGGACCAGACCATGACGCACCGGCGGCTGGCCAACGCGTGCAAGTTACGCCTGCTTCGAGCAGGCGTAACTTGTACAACAAAGGTAGGGGGGTTTAGATAGGGCCGGGGGGGGTGGGTTAGGGAGGGGAAGGGAGGAGAAGGTTGAGGGAGGCCGAAGGAAAGTTCCCTCCGAGGCCGCTCTGATTTCGGAGCGGCCTCGGAGGGAACGGAGGCAGGCTGCGCGGCTCGGCGCGCAAAGGCTGCCAATTTTTGGGCAGCCTTGTGCGCGCCAACCCTGGATTTTAATGGATACATGCGGCTACATGCGTATCTATTGAAATCCTGCGTACTCTTGTTCGCGCCTAGTGCGCGAACAAAAGTACGCGTGTGCGCAAATTTACAAAATCTACCCCAATGTCTTCTGCGGCAGGAGAGGGAAAGGAGGGTTTCAGACTTGAATCTGCTTTATGCCTTCTCTTCACTGAGGCACAGAATGGGAAGTGGGCAGTTTTTTCTGTGCATATTTTAACTGAGACATAGATAAAAAAAAAAAGGATGAGGACCATTCGTGATGAGAGAGACAAAAAAAATGGTCAGTGGGTCATTTAGTAGTTAGGGCCATTTATAGTGATGGAGAAGGGTCTTGGTGGATAAGATGGGTCAAGAGACATTCACCGTAGGATCTACCCTCTTCATTTCTATTCATGGGTGGGGAGTGGGTGGGCTGCTGCTTGGCTGATACCAACTGTCAAAATATTTGAAAAGTGCCCTAATTCTTATGTGACTCACATAAATATTTTTCTCTCCACTCTGTTCTAAATTTTTGGCTAGCAGCCCATTGTTCTTTCTGCCTCTTTGAATAAGTTAACAGCTTGCTAATCTGCACAGCTCTGCAGAAGATGAATGAAAACATCAGCCTGAATAGACCTGCCTTGAAAGGAGACGCACACATTGTTGCTAAGGCAAACCATTATTCTGCTAGTAGATTTTAGGTAACGGATGCCTCCAGTCATACATCAGGCTCAGCGCCATTTGCCTATTCCATCATGATCTTTTTACTCACAAAATGTCTGTTTACGTAACCACAGCCCAAATCCTTAGAGCAGAGAGCAAGTCCAGATAACAAAACAAAAACAAGACCGTATGTCCTGGAAGGAAGTTTCCTTATTAATATTATTAAATGAGTTGCCTGACTCTGGCCGAGTTTCATCTAATCGGCTGCATCTGGGGCTGTAAAAATAATAACACCAAATATAATTTACATTAATTCAGTAATTCAGTAATAAAATAATAATGCTTAGTATCACTTAACAAATAAAAATTAAATAGAGTTAGACATCGAAGCAAAACATAAAAACCAAATCAAATGGAACAGAGTATAAAATTGAACTTACACTCAAATAAAACATAGAAGGTCCTTATTATTAACAAAAAAGAGATAAAATTTAAATATTACCTTAATTGTCTTTATATTGTATTTAATATTACACAATTGTTCTTATGTGTGTCAGTACGGCAAAATAAACTGAAAAGGAACCAAATATATAGACAAGATCATTTAGCTTAATACTGCAAAATTTAAAATAAAATCTTTGAAATATTATAATTTGTTTAATTCACATAAGAATTAGTCTAAAATTAAACAAATGGAAGTGAATATGATATACTATATTGAAACAACAATATTGTAAATAAAAACTGAAATTAACTATTTAAAAATTGCTAAATAGTTGACAGAGTTTTATAATTAGGATTCTAAAACATTCCTTGTATTTAAAATTGCTTAAAAATATGATATAACATGGTACCATGTATAAAAAAGGAAAACAAATGAGGTAAAATCACAAAAGAACAAGGAAACACTATTTGAAAATAAAAGAAAATATATTTAGTGAAATAATTTAAAAGAATAGTATCTTTTCCACTATTTCCAGTGCTTTGTTTGAGAAATATTAGTGTACAGGGGCTGCTATGTTTATTGTGACTGGTAAAAGGCCCTCCAACAGTTCAGTAAATTCCTCCAATATTGAGATGATAAGCACAGAGTCCCAGATGTAAGATGGTAACTGTAGTATATATTCTCTCAAAAACTTATCCACAAATTGTAAAAGGGGCTCGTAAAAGGGACTCTTTGGTGATGCAATTGGTCATCCTGGTGGCTTCTCCAATGATTTGTGTACCTTGGGGACTATGTAAAACACTGGACATACTGGATAATAGGGGATGTACAATTGTTTTGGACGAAATTGCCTAATTCGTCCTGGTTCGGGGACCTTGAAAACTGAAGGAATTTTCCCCGATAGATAAACGAGACATCGTTGCCTACGAATCAAGCTCTATAACTAAAAATGTCAAACACGTGCAGTCTTTTCACTAGCAATAGGAATACAGAAGTCAGCAGCCACTCCCATGAAACAACACATAGTATCAGAGCAAATGCTAGTCTCCTCCTCCCCCCAAACAGATAATGAACAATGCCAGAGGATGCAGACTCCTGTGCAGTAACCCAGTACTGAACATTTCAAAATAAGCACAAGCATAGAGCAACCCATAGGCATACGTTTTTTAAAAAAAAATAATTATTTTGAAAGCAGAAACCCATAGGGATGTGAATCGTTTTTCAACGATTAAAATTATCGTCCGATAATGTTTATATCGTCTTAAATCGTTATAGAACACGATACAATAGAAATTCTAACGATTTATCGTTAAAAATCGTTAAATCGTGTTAGTGCGCACTAACTCGAGTTCGTGCGCACTAACTCCCCGTTAGTGCGCACGAACTCGATTTAGTGCGCACTAACTGAAAATGATACAAATAAACACTTTCCAGGTCACTGAAGGTCAGTTAGGAATGAATATGTGTTCCTATTGGCTGGCTGCCCTCTTATCTATTGATGTTACCAAGGTTACCACTGAGGTGATGGTTGGGGGGATGGGAAATGGAACTGGAAACTAATGAACACCAACAGAAAATGAAACAAAGTGTTCACACTTCCCAGGTCAGTAAAGGTCACTTAGGAATGAATATGTATGTATGTATTCCTATTGGCTGGCTGTGCTCTTATCTATTGATGTTACCAAGGCTAATACTGAGGTAATGGTTGGGGGGATGTGAAATGGAAACAGTTGGAAGCTTGACAAAAAAAGTAATGTAATGAACAGCACTCATGTGACTAGAACTTGTTTGTTTATTATTTTTGTTAGCAGGCACCTGAAATGCTAGTGCATGTTGAATTTGCCAATCACTGTGCATTTTAGAAAGGTGGTCCTGGCTGGAACTGTACACAGTTCAAATATATGTAATTGATTGTCGGTAAGTGTATTTTTTAAGTAGCCACACTGGCACAAGTATGTTTACTTTTCCTCCTACTTAACTCACTAGCTCAGCTTTGTAAGAAGGGCTTCTCTGCTTGTGTGTTGTTTTTGTTTGGTGTGAGGAGAGCAGAAACATCAGATCTTTATTCAATCTACTACAGTCATCTCTTACAGTGCCCTATCCCTATTAATACCAGGAGTGTTGTGATCTTCCTACACACAGTGCCCTAACCCTGATACCAGTCTGAGACAGCTCCCTCCCTGCATTACTAGTGAGAGGCTGGCTTCACAGACAGGGGGGAGCTGCCTGACCCTCACTCCTGACTTCCCCCATGTCCCAGCTAGTGAATGGTGTGTGGGTGAGGGGGGGGGGGAGGATGGTGAAGTCTGAGACAGCTCCCTCCCTGCATTACTAGTGAGAGGCTGGCTTCACAGACAGGGGGGAGCTGCCTGACCCTCACTCCTGACTTCCCCCATGTCCCAGCTAGTGAATGGTGTGTGGGTGAGGGGGGGGGGGGGATGGTGAAGTCTGAGACAGCTCCCTCCCTGCATTACTAGTGAGAGGCTGGCTTCACAGACAGGGGGGAGCTGCCTGACCCTCACTCCTGACTTCCCCCATGTCCCAGCTAGTGAATGGTGTGTGGGTGAGGGGGGGGGGGAGGATGGTGAAGTCTGAGACAGCTCCCTCCCTGCATTACTAGTGAGAGGCTGGCTTCAAAGACAGGGGGGAGCTGCCTGACCATCACTCCTGACTTCCCCCATGTCCCAGCTAGTGAATGGTGTGTGGGTGAGGGGGGGGGGGGGAGGATGGTGAAGACTGAGACAGCTCCCTCCCTGCATTACTAGTGAGAGGCTGGCTTCACAGACAGGGGGGAGCTGCCTGACCCTCACTCCTGACTTCCCCATGTCCCAGCTAGTGAATGGTGTGTGGGTGAGGGGGGGGGGGGGGGAGGATGGTGAAGTCTGAGACAGCTCCCTCCCTGCATTACTAGTGAGAGGCTGGCTTCACAGACAGGGGGGAGCTGCCTGACCCTCACTCCTGACTTCCCCCATGTCCCAGCTAGTGAATGGTGTGTGGGTGAGGGGGGGGGGGAGGATGGTGAAGTCTGAGACAGCTCCCTCCCTGCATTACTAGTGAGAGGCTGGCTTCACAGACAGGGGGGAGCTGCCTGACCCTCACTCCTGACTTCCCCCATGTCCCAGCTAGTGAATGGTGTGTGGGTGAGGGGGGGGGGGGGGAGGATGGTGAAGTCTGAGACAGCTCCCTCCCTGCATTACTAGTGAGAGGCTGGCTTCACAGACAGGGGGGAGCTGCCTGACCCTCACTCCTGACTTCCCCCATGTCCCAGCTAGTGAATGGTGTGTGGGTGAGGGGGGGGGGGGAGGATGGTGAAGTCTGAGACAGCTCCCTCCCTGCATTACTAGTGAGAGGCTGGCTTCACAGACAGGGGGGAGCTGCCTGACCCTCACTCCTGACTTCCCCCATGTCCCAGCTAGTGAATGGTGTGTGGGTGAGGGGGGGGGGGGGGGATGGTGAAGTCTGAGACAGCTCCCTCCCTGCATTACTAGTGAGAGGCTGGCTTCACAGACAGGGGGGGGCTGCCTGACCCTCACTCCTGACTTCCCCCATGTCCCAGCTAGTGAATGGTGTGTGGGTGGGGGGGGGGGGGGAGGATGGTGAAGTCTGAGACAGCTCCCTCCCTGCATTACTAGTGAGAGGCTGGCTTCACAGACAGGGGGGAGCTGCCTGACCCTCACTCCTGACTTCCCCCATGTCCCAGCTAGTGAATGGTGTGTGGGTGAGGGGGGGGGGAGGATGGTGAAGTCTGAGACAGCTCCCTCCCTGCATTACTAGTGAGAGGCTGGCTTCACAGACAGGGGGGAGCTGCCTGACCCTCACTCCTGACTTCCCCCATGTCCCAGCTAGTGAATGGTGTGTGGGTGAGGGGGGGGGGGGGAGGATGGTGAAGTCTGAGACAGCTCCCTCCCTGC
Source organism: Rhinatrema bivittatum (assembly GCF_901001135.1). NCBI lineage: Eukaryota > Metazoa > Chordata > Amphibia > Gymnophiona > Rhinatrematidae > Rhinatrema > Rhinatrema bivittatum. The sequence continues at coordinate 35,033 of NW_021821256.1, forward strand.
ATTACTAGTGAGAGACTGGCTTCACAGACAGGGGGGAGCTGCCTGACCCTCACTCCTGACTTCCCCCATGTCCCAGCTAGTGAATGGTGTGTGGGTGAGGGGGGGGGGGGGGAGGATGGTGAAGTCTGAGACAGCTCCCTCCCTGCATTACTAGTGAGAGGCTGGCTTCACAGACAGGGGGGAGCTGCCTGACCCTCACTCCTGACTTCCCCCATGTCCCAGCTAGTGAATGGTGTGTGGGTGAGGGGGGGGGGAGGATGGTGAAGTCTGAGACAGCTCCCTCCCTGCATTACTAGTGAGAGGCTGGCTTCACAGACAGGGGGGAGCTGCCTGACCCTCACTCCTGACTTCCCCCATGTCCCAGCTAGTGAATGGTGTGTGGGTGAGGGGGGTGGGGGGTGGATGGTGAAGTCTGAGACAGCTCCCTCCCTGCATTACTAGTGAGAGGCTGGCTTCACAGACAGGGGGGAGCTGCCTGACCCTCACTCCTGACTTCCCCCATGTCCCAGCTAGTGAATGGTGTGTGGGTGAGGGGGGGGGGGAGGATGGTGAAGTCTGAGACAGCTCCCTCCCTGCATTACTAGTGAGAGTCTGGCTTCACAGACAGGGGGGAGCTGCCTGACCCTCACTCCTGACTTCCCCCATGTCCCAGCTAGTGAATGGTGTGTGGGTGAGGGGGGGGGGGGAGGGTGGTGAAGTCTGAGACAGCTCCCTCCCTGCATTACTAGTGAGAGGCTGGCTTCACAGACAGGGGGGAGCTGCCTGACCCTCACTCCTGACTTCCCCCATGTCCCAGCTAGTGAATGGTGTGTGGGTGAGGGGGGGGGGGGGGAGGATGGTGAAGTCTGAGACAGCTCCCTCCCTGCATTACTAGTGAGAGGCTGGCTTCACAGACAGGGGGGAGCTGCCTGACCCTCACTCCTCCGGGGTATTGTGATCTTCCTGCACACAGTGCCCTATCCCTGATACCAGGGGTGTTGTGATCTTCCTGCATGCAGTGCCCTATCCCTATTAATACCAGGAGTGTTGTGATCTTCCTGCATGCAGTGCCCTATCCCTATTAATACCAGGAGTGTTGTGATCTTCCTGCATGCAGTGCCCTATCCCTGATACCGGGATGTGTGCAAGAAGATCACAACACCCCCGGTATCAGGAATAGGGCACTGTGTGCAGGAAGATCACAACACCCCCAGTATCAGGAATAGGGCACTGTGTGCAGGAAGATCACAACACCCCTGGTATTAGGGATAGGGCACTGTGTGCAGGAAGATCACAACACTCCTGGTATTAATAGGGATAGGGCACTGTGTGCAGGAAGATCACAATACCCCTGGTATCAGGGTTAGGGCACAAGTTCTAGTCACATTGACTGATCACATTACTTGTTTTGTCAAGCTACCAACTGTTTCCATTTCCCATCCCCCATATACTGTCAGTAGGAAACTTGGTAACATGAATAAATAAGAGGGCAGCCAATAGGAATACATATTCATTCCTAAACTGACCTTAACTGACCTGAAAAGTGTCAAATTGTATCATTTTCAGTTAGTGCGCACTAACTCCCAGTTAGTGCGCACTAACTCCCGTTAGTGCGCACTAACTCGAGTTAGTGCGCACTAATCGGAAAAAACGATTTTTAACGATTTTTTAACTAAAAAATCGTGCCTAAGACGATTTTCTTGCCCTGCCACACGATTTCTATCGTTAAGACGATATGGAAAACGATTCACATCCCTAGAAACCCAACAGAGGCAACCTATCAGGGTGGACAGGCAACAAACAAAAAGCAGACTCATTCTCTAGCCATCAATGCCCTTTGCCCACAATGATTCTCTAACTGCACAGCAGAAGCAAAGGATGAGTACCGCACCATACAGAGTTACTCAGGGATGAAATCATTCACAATTTGTGAATCAGCCTGAATGTCCCTGGCTCTTTCTTGGGCACTACCGCCAAAAGCAACACAATCATCTTAGAAAAGGGGGGGTTCAGAAAAAGATCCAGCAATTCTAGCCAAAGCTATCAAAGCCACCAACTTCGTGCATACTACACCACTCAGTTAGTCCACAGATGAACAGTTATCCTCCCGCCCGCCTTCTATAATCAATGATCCTGTGAAAGGAATCCGAAAACCAAAGGAAAAACCATGAAATAAAATCCCCACCACATCAACTCTAGGATAGGCCTGCAACCAAGGAACCATTGCGGCCACCCTAACCGGTGTAGGGGACCCTCCTAAACAATTCATTTGGGAGGAATGGCCTGCTGCTGAAGACCCTGAAGGACCTCCTGCCACTCACGTAGAACATATACTGGCCCCGCAAGTGGAGCCCAAGTGTTTACATTTTCAGTCCTGGAAATTGCAGATGGATCTATTATATCGCCGGCAAATGGCCAGGAAATCCCCTCCCCCTTTAACTGATCCTCTAGTTGGAGCTGCCCCCTGAAAGGGCCACAAGGCCACCCCCCTCACAGTACTAGCTGTGACTGCTCCATGTGCCTTATTGGTCATTTTCAGGATCCACAAACCCACATCCTGAGTACCCCAGGACATGAACTCGTCTCGTTCATTTTATCACAGAAGTGCTCATCATAAGAGAGCCAAGCCCAGACCTCATAATCCCTGCTAGCACCTAGAATCGCGTCTCCATTCGCCAATAATGGCCCTTACTGTGAAGCATCAGAATGCCCAATTACACTTGCCAGCCTGAGAAAACATCGAATCCAGTTTGAAATTGTGTGTGGCACTCTCCTCTGTGCCCCCTGAAACCTTCCCTATCGTTTTTCTTACTATAACCTGTACAACCCTCTAACAGATGAAATATATCTATATATACTTCCTTTTGCGTATCTTGCGCCTCAAAGAACAAGACGCCTCCTCCCAAAGCTCTGACCCATGCCATCAAAGCCAGAGCTCGTCATCATTTTTAGTTGACCCGGCAACAGCACATGGAGATCCCAACTGAGAATCGGAACTAGAAGAAGTGGACGAAGAGGAGGATGAATCAGACAGACTAGAACTACTATGTCTCATCTTACGCTTAGATTTACCATGGCCCTTTTTCCTAGAAGCCCCCACCTCTTTAACGCTAGCACTAACTAATCTCACTTCACTAGTGGCCCCACCAACAGAATCACCCCTCGCAGTAACAGTATTAAGCTGACCAATAGAGGTACCCTCAGCCCAGACACCCATTGCCCTAGACTCACCCTACTGCTCCTGGTTCTCAGTCCCCTGCCTCAGCTGATGGGACACTACTGCAACAGGATCAGTCCTCCATTCCTCCCGACGAGAAGGACCGGGTCCATCTGAAGTCACACCAGAAGACAAACCCTGTGAAGGAAGAACAGCAGACACAGCAGCAGGAGAGACATGCCCTGTACCTAAATCAGCACCCCCCAATACAGGAGGTTCAGCTATCCGACTATGCACCCCGGGGAACATGTCCACCGAAGGTTGCCAATCACTGTAAGCCCCCGGAAATGGCTGCGCTGCCCAAAACTCTGCACTCTTTGGCCCAGCGCCACTCAGCTAATACCCTGGGGGAAAAAAAACCCCACAATTTCTCCCACCTGGCGAATAAAACCGTCCAGGATAACTCCCTCCCAACTATGACCCCCAAACTGAAAACCACCAAAAAAAAACCTGCTGTGAAACCCCCATACCAGTACCCCTAGGAAAAACCATCCAGCGGCACACTCGCCATTCCCTAATCCTGCCGCAAACCCCCACCAAACCCCAAAGCAGGAGCACACTAGCACCCACTGAAGTACTACGTACACCCACAGGGATACCAGGCACACCCCCTGCCGCTCCAGCTCCAAAATTAGCATATCTATTAACCCTCCACACCTCTCAGTCTGCCCACTGGAGAAAGCACTACCTTCCACCCCACAGGGAATCGATCCATTAAGCTCCTCTACCCGTGGTGCTTGAAGCCCTTTGAAGCGGCACATGTCAGACCCAACTCTAACTCTGCCCTTTTGCTCCCCGAGGACGCAGACCATTTGCCACTTGCAACTGCCCTCTCTTATCCAAACTGGCGTCAGCAACCACTCATGCTGCAGACTGATCCGCCCCCTCCATTCTCCGAAGCAGCCCTACGACCGGAATCTACAACTGCTTCCACCCTCGCTCTCTGCCCCCCCTCCCCCCCCCCGCTGCCGCTGCACCCAAGCTCCTCTCACCCAAGCAGGAAGCACCGACGAAGGGACGCTGCAGGGAACATCCACCACAGATGCAGCTCTTGCTGTCTCCACCGCCTGCTCAGAACTCCATACCTCACCAAGACCGGCATCCTTGAACATCGCTGCCTCCTCCGACTCAAACTCTGCCATCCCCCAACGATTCAAATCATCAGAGAGGCCACCAGCATCTGATGACCCGATGCGGCTTGCGGGAGCACAGGCATGCAAGTGATGGCACCTCTTGCTCACAACCCCCTTCAACTCCTCCCCCTTTCCTTCAGCCCCAGTGCTTCCCACCCAATCACCCCCCTTTAACTCCTCATAATTTTGTATGAATCTCCCGCTTAAACCACCACCAACGTTTCTTGTCAAACCTCACTGCACTACTGAGCCCCCATCCCTCCTCCACCACCTTTCAATCCACCCAAGGTCAGGCCTGGCACCCAAGTTATACTGGGCAGCCTGAAACTGGGTCCAGACTGCCCTTCGCAAACAATTGTTGGCCTGAGCATGGTGCTTGCATTGTTTGTATTCTTCAGAACTCTATGGGCTCTCATGATTTTAAGTTCAGAAATATTCTAGCTTCCCATGATGCATATGTATATGTTACATCTTCACAGTTTGTTTATGCTATATTGATGTTTTTCTGTATTGCAATGCCCTGCATGCTCATGTTTTATTTAAGTGTTATGCTGCCACCTGGTGGTTACAGATAAAATTATATCTGTATTTATTATGGAGCCGATGCAAAACAATGCACTCAGCTGAGTGCACTGTTTAACCCGTGGTGGGGCATGCATTTTAGTCATGCGTCCACAGCCCCTTATGCTATAAGGGGATTAGCATGTCCACAATGCACATCCAATGCACCATGAAACTAATAGCACTCACCACATGCAAATGAGGCTATTAGTTATTTGACCCACATGCAAAAAAAAAAAAAAAATGTATGCCGGACCCGCACTTTTTTATGCTCAGAAATTAACACCTGCCCGGAGCAGTTAACAAGCATCCATTTTCCTAACCCTTGGCTGTGCACCGGTTAAAAAAACGGATGCTCGTAAAATTGAGCATCCTCTCTCCTAATATGCAGACCACCAACCTCTCTTGGGCATCTGCTGCCAAGGAGGCATTAGGGGCATGCAATCAACCCTAGCACCTCCTTGGCAGCATGACCCCTCATTTAAATATTGCTTGGCGACCTCAGGAGAGGTTGCTGGGCGTGCGTTAGAAAAGCGGGTGCTTTCAGCGTACTTTTATTGCATCTGTCCCTGTGTGTTATTTCTTCTGAAGTATGTAACTTTTTCTCTCATTAGGCAAGCAGCAGTGCATTCTGGGGGATTTGCTTTTCTGTGTGAGTGAGAATACTTCTTTTTTTTTTTTTTTTATATAATTCCATCTTTTGTGCCACTTCAAAGCAGATTGCATTCAAGTACTGTGGGTATTTCCTTTTCCCCAGAAGGCTCTTGCAATCTAAATGACCTATTACAGAGAATTTTCCCCATAGACAGAAAATGTAAGAAAGCTTTTAGTAAAGCAGGGTGAAGGGACTTGCCCAAGATCACGAGGAGTATCAGCAGGATTTGAACCCTGCTACTATACTTATTAGGATACTCCTTTACTCCATTTTACATCAACAGCTCAGAAAAGGCTGCCGTATCTCTCTCTCTCTTACTCACTCACTCTCTCTCTCTCTCTGAAATATTCATTACAGTTTTAAAAGTTTAGTGACTCTATGATAATTATTTTCATTTCAACCATATAGCAAGGTCTCTGATTTTCAGTTGCTTTCAATACAGGTTTGTAAATTTAAGAATTGAGCCTCTTTTGGATGTGAGGCTGCATATTTATTGATGATATGGCTAGCTGTACATGCAGCAAGGAGAGAACAGCATATTTTTTGGACTATCTTTTCTGGTGTCCTCATTTTTCTCTCTTTCTAGTATGTGTGTGATATGTGAGCATTGTTGCCTATTTCCAAAAACTCTCTAGATGCTTTCTGAGCTCCCTGGTGACCTCTAGTGTTTTGAGCTTGCTGGAGAGGTGCACTGATGTGTCCATTTGCTCACCTATACAGATTTCATTTTGAGTTCCAGGTTTTTTTTTCAATCTCTTCCTTCATGTTTGCCACTGCTCATGAGATGTCAGCTCTGAGGAGGTGACTTTCTTGAATTCTTGGCGGTTTGTCCCACCTCATAGCAGGTTGGTCAGATTCAGATATCATTTTAAGCTCTTTGCTGTTGGATTGCCTTTCTGACAGCTTGGAATCTGGGTTTGGATCCTGCACTTCCCTCTCTGCAAATGTAGGATTGTTTTCCACAGTTTGATTATAAAGAATTAAACCCAGAGGTAAAGGAAGATTGTTTCTCTGAGTGCAGAAGACTTCAAAACAATTTTGTAGTGCTAATGACTTGGAAGTCTGCAGTTCAATGCTCATATTCAATCCTATTCCCTGGCAAGAAATTGATTGCTCTGCTTTTGCCACTTTTCTGGTCATTGCCGCAAGATATTAAACTGTGCTTATGATCAATTTCAGGGTTACACTTTATTCATAGTAGAGGGTACATCATTCCCCTAGACAAGTTTTTTCTCTGCCCTTTTTAATTTCAACTCTGCTTAAAAAGTACAATTTTCAAAGCCACTTACGCATGAAAATAGCAAATTTACATGCAAAAAAGTGGTTGTCTGAAAACTGTCTTCGCTCAATACAGCTGAAAGTACATGTGCTGTTCCACAACGCAAGTCCATTTAATAATATTTAGAGGTGTGCTTGGAGCAGGACTGGAAATTAAGATGCACAAAGCTGAATTTTAAATGCCTGGCGCATGTCAAATTGGGAGATATGCGCACAAATTGGGCCGGTGCATACCACAAGGATTTTAAAAGGCGCCCACGTACACGCATATCTCCCGCTGTGCACGCAAAATATTTTTCCCAGAAAGGGGTGGGGTGTGGGCTTGCTCTAGGCAGGGCATGAGCATTCCTGGATTTCTCAATTTAACCAGAACTCACGTAAGCGCACGCTGGGGTCCCCTGCCTTGTAACTTTATTTCTGCTATGGATGGCATGTAAGTCAGAAAACAAAACAAAGTAAAGAGGTGAGAGGGGTTTTAAAAGGTCAGGGTTAACAGGGTAAAAAGGGAGGCTATTTAATTAGAGGGTTAGGAAGTCCTATCCCTTACCTGGGCAAACTGGGAACAAAACTGGGAAAACTGGGTAATGCAGTGGTGTGCATAGCCACTAAAATCCTCCAACTTACACAATAGAAGTGGGATTTGCACGCATAGGCTCCCACCTACTTAAAAGTGTGCACACATGTGCGCACATTCAGCTATTGTATACCATTTTCACACATTCATATGTATAAAATAGCCACATCCATGGGCACGACTGCCAAACAACCGCACATATGCACCTGCACGGGCTGTTTAAAAGTTATCGTCCCTGATTGGATTTTCAAGTCTACTCATAAGACTTTCCATGGGCAATCTACCCCGCAGGAAATCAGGTGCAAATTCTGCAGGAAGCACATATTTTCTCGACGAAACTTAGTGTAAAATCCCTGGGTAAATAGTTCCTTGGACTTTATTCCAATTGGACAGTCTGAAAATCGTCCCAAAATATATTTTCATTTAACAGTTATGGTAACAATTTCACTGGACTTTCTTGCCACCGCTGTTATAATGCCTTCTCATCAAAAACCTTTTTCTTCAATTGTCCACCATTAAAGTTCTTCATTGGCATTGCTGTTATACTTTTTTTTTCTTTTTCTTGATTTTTCTTTGGCATCTTCTTCCTTTCTTTGCTTTCTGCTGCTTCTATTATTGCAGCCCAGTTGCTCTGCAAAGCTAAAGCTCTTATTGCCTGCTTTTTCCACAATTTCTCCCCATAGTAGGCATGCTCATCAGTCTCGACTGATTGTCCATGATCATCTACGGCTTAGGCTGATATGTGTGATCTTCCCCACAATCACAGTCAGTCGTGGACCCAGCATGATCCTTGAGTCATCCAGGCACTTGATACATGGCAGCCCCCCCCTTAGATCAACACAGCAGTAGTCACTCTTAGCTCAGCACAGCACATGCGGGCTACCCTGTATGGCCCCGATTGCACCATGTAGTTGCCTCACTAGCAGGCTAATTACAGTAAAAGTCGCAGGAGAGCGGGCGAGTGCCTGCTCTTCCGGCACGCGCACATGCCACTCTCCTGTGCGCGCGATTCAGTAAAAAAAAATATTCAAATTAGGGCCTGTCAACGCTCAACGCTCAACGCTCAACTTTGCCGGTGTCGGTTCTCAAACCCGCTGACAGCCACGGGTTCAGAAACCGGACGCCGGCAAAAGTTAGCTTCCGGTTTTCAACCCGTGAGCCGCGGTCCGATTTTTAAATTTTAAATTACCTGGCAGGAATCGGTACCCGTTGCCTTTGGTCCCGGAACATCTGGACAGGCTAAAGGGGCCAAGGTGTTCACAAAATTGGATCTCCGTGGGGCGTACAACCTAGTAAGGATTCGTCCAAGCGATGAATGGAAAACCGCATTCAACACAAGGGATGGCCATTACGAATACCTAGTCATGCCCTTCGGTCTCTGTAATGCCCCGGCGGTTTTTCAAAAACTCATGAATAAGGTTCCAAAGGGACATGCTACATTCCTCGGTAATCGTTTACCTCGATGATGTACTCATATACTCCAAGGACTTGGAGACGCACCGCCAAGATGTCCAACTAGTCCTACAGAAACTACGGGACAACCGACTTTATGCTAAGTTCGAGAAATGTCTCTTCTAGCAGGAGTCCTTACCATTGCTTGGGTAACATCGTATCCTTCACAGGTTTTCTTATGGACCCTGAGAAAGGTCGCGGCGATTAGGGGACTGGCCACAACCACAGAGGGGTGAAGGCACTCCAATGATTCCTGGGATTTGCCAACTTTTACCGGCAATTTATCTCCCAATACTCCCAGAAGGTAGCTCCGCTGACTGCCCTTACCAGGAAGGGCACGACGCTAAGAGCTGGCCACAGACAGCCATATGAGCCTCGAGGACTTAAAAGAGGCGTTCCTCCAAGACACTTGCCTCCGCCACCCCTGACCCCCAATGCCCATTCATCGTGGAGGCCGACCCCTCTGATGTAGGCAGCCGGAGCCGTTCTAAGCCAGTTATCCAAAGGAGGAAACCCCTGCCGTGTTCCTACTACTCACGCAAGTTCGTCCCCCGCCGAGAGGAACTACGGCATAGGGGATCAAGAACTACTGGCCATCAAACTTGCCTTTGAAGAGTGGTGCCAGTGGCTGGAGGGGGCCCAATACCCGATAACAAAACCAACAAGAACCTGGAGTATCTGTGTTGTGCCCAGCACCTGAATCCACGGCAGGAGCGCTGGTCACTTTTCTTCAGCCGTTTTTAAACTTTTCCCTTCGTTACTGTCCTGCCTTCAAGAACGTTTGAGCGGATGCTCTCTCCCGCACGATGGAGATGGCGGATGTCACCCCACTTACCTCAGTATATTCTGGATCCAGCCAAGGTACTCCTAGCAGCTTCTGAGGTGGCTCCCGTGGGGAAGACTGGGGTGCCAGCTCGTTCCCGTCAGAGATTGTTAGCCTGGGCCCACAACTCCCTGACTGCTGGACATCCAGGAATTGCCAGGACCCTGGATCTTCTGTCAGAATTCTATTGGTGGCCACAGTTCAAGAGGGACATCCGCCTCTACATCCAGTCATGTCCCACCTGTGCCCGGCAAAAACCCCTGCACGGACGCCCCTGGGGTCTTCTTCAGCCGCTACCCATTCCTACCGATCCCTGGACCCATCTGCCCACCGACTTTATTGTCGATTTGCCGGTTTCAGACAGGAAGACCGTAATCTGGGTCACAGTCGACCGTTTCTCAAAGATGGCTCATTTCGTGCCTCTCGCTAAACTGCCTTTGGCACCAGAATTAACTACCCTCTTCACGCAGCACATCTTCCGCCTACATGGTCTCCCGTTGCACATAACCTCTGACCGGGGCCCGCAGTTTACTGCAAAATACTGGAAGGCCCTTTGTAGGAAGTTCGGCGTGCAACTCAACTTATCTACTGCTTTCCATCCCCAGGCCAACGGGCAGGCCGAGCACACTAATAGGACCTTAAAGGCCTTCCTCCGGTCCTTCGTGGGGGACCTCCAAGATGATTGGGTTTCCTTGTTACCGTGGGCGGAGTTCTCCTATAACCGCCACAAGCACTCCGCGATCAACCTCTCCGCATTCCAAGTGGTCTACGGGAGACTCTAAGGCCTCCCCTGCCTTGCCTTTGACAGTGCCATCCCTGGCAGTCCAACTTATGGCACGACAGTTGTGGCCACCTCTGGAGCACCACCCAAGAGGAAACTTCGTTGACGGCGGCCAAGGCTAAGACACACGCAGACAAGTCACGGTGGACCTGCCCCGGCCTTCCTCTCGGGGCAGAAAGTTTGGTTGAGTACCAAGAATATCCGCCTCCTGACCCCCTCTATGCGCCTAGCCCCCAGGTACATTGGTCCATTTCCGATTGTGGAGCGAGTAGAGGCAGTCTCCTACTGGTTACGCCTGCTGTCCACCCTGAGAATCCACAATGAGTTCCACGTGACACTACTTAAGCCTGTGGTGCTCTCCACCTTTCATGGTAAACCTCCGGAACCTACTGCTCCTGAGGCCGAAACCGACGTCACCTATATGGTAAAGGATATCCTGGATGTCTGGTTCCTTCATCGCCAGTGGGAGTACCTTCTCTCGTGGGAGGGGTACGGCCCGGAAGGGAACTCCTGGGAGCCCTCTTCCCACATCCTGGACAAATCCTTCCTTCGTCAGTTCCACTTGGATCATCCAGGTAAACCCGGGCCTCCAGAGAGGGGGCATAGGAGGGGGGTACTGTTACGGGACTGGGCTGTGCTCCGGTCCCTCCTCCTACCTCAGGGCCAGCCCGGCCCGTGCGGACTCTTCTTCGGCCGTCCAGGCCCGACATGGCTGCCACCGCGGCTCTCCCTTCGCGAGGGAGACGCTGCCGACCCGACGCGCTAGCCCCCGCCCCCTAGGCGCGCACGCGGGGGCTCGGCTATTAAAGGGGCCAGCGCAGGAAATCCTAGGGATGGCCTCCAGATAACATCACATGCTGCAGGGTATTTAAACCCTGCAGCTTGGGTAAGCCTTTGCCTTGCAAGGAGGTTCCACAGTTCTTCTGTGTCTTGAGTTGCTGCCTAAGCCTCCGGCTCACTTCTACTGGTTATTGCCTCCTGGCCTCTGATCCTGCTTTGCCCCTGACTTGTCTTCAGCTTCCGCTCTTGGTTTTGGTATTGACGTCTGACTCCTGGCTTCCGACCTGGCTCCATCCCACGACTTCGTCTTCAGCTTCCGTTCCTGGCTTGGTATCGTCTTCTGACCTCTGGCTTCTGATCCGGCTCCGTTCCTCAACTCCGTCTTTTGCTTTCATCCCTGGCTTTGGTTTGGATCTCTGACTTCTGGCTTCTGACCCGGATTCGCTCTTGGACTCCGAATCCGGCTTCTTCCATCAACGCAGGTATCCGGTGCTCGCTGACCCAGAGGATTCTCCTAAGTCCCAGCGGCTCGGGCTCTCACGGGCTCCTCCCAGGGGAGCCGCGGGCTTCCGAGGGTGAAGACTCTTCTTCTACCTTGGCCCAGCCGTCCTTCATCCACCTCTTCAGCCACAGCCCAGATCCTTGGTCGCATAGTGTCCCACCTAAGTCCAAGAGTCCAGGTCCCTATGGGCTCCTCCTGGGGGGACCACGGACTTCCAATGGTGAAGCCTCTTCTAAGTCTCTTCCGTGCCACTTCCCGGCTGTGACGCTCGCTGTGGGCCTCCACAGCAGACCATCCACTGTGTCAGCCGGCCCAAGGGTCCACGACCGTAACAAAGAAATAAGTAAATAAATAAATAAATACATAAATAAATAATTCTATCACCTTTTCAGTGAAACAAAAATTCTGATGTCATTCTTGACATCAGCTACCTCCTTGTAGCTTCAGACTGTGACTCCTAGTTCTATAGGTTCCATTTTATTGAAAAAATGTTTATTTGTGCATTATAACCTTTCAGATATTTAGATGTCTGTATTATTTATATACCCCCCCCATCTTCCCTAGGGTATGCATATTCAGGTCGTGAAGTCTCATCTCATGTCTTTTGGTACAGAAACCACATCATTTTGATTGCCTTTCTCTGGACCGTTTCTAACCTTGCACTATCATTTTTGAGGCAGTGCCAGTAAGGAGTCTTGCTGCTGCATTTTGAATGATCTGTAGTGGGTGGGTGGTGTATAGGGGTAGGCTTGTCAGGAGAGAGTTGTAGTAATCTATTCCTGAGAATGGCAGGGATTAGAGGACGGACCTGAAATCTGAGTATTCGAGGAGAGGTTTAAGATGGCATACTAAGCACAATTTGTTGAAGAAGTTGGTGATATTTCTTATATGGTTGCATATGGAGAGGGAGGGGGCAATAGTGATTCCTACGTTCTATACACTTTGGGTGATGGGGATGGGATGGGTATCAAAAGTGACATGTATTGCTAACTGGATGACAGTTCCCTTGGGAACTGAACATGGTATTCTAAATGAGGCCCTCACCAATGAGCACAGGTATCACCTCTTTTTTTTTCTACTGGGTATACATTCGTCTATGCAGGCCTGCATCCCTCTAGCTCTAGCCACTAGGGGTGAGCATGACAATAATTTTTGTTTTGTTTTATATCAGTTTGTGTTCATTTTTAAATTTCATTTTGTAGATCATCATTCTATCATGTCATCACTCTATCATGTTATCACTTTTGATACCCATTCCATCCCCATCGCCCAAAGTGTACTGAACTTAGGAGTCCCATATTGACCCTCCCTCTCCATGTGTAACCATTTGAGAAATATCACCAACTCCTTCTACAAACTGTGCTTACTATGCCATCTTAAACCTTTCCTCGAATACTCAGATTTCAGGTCCGTCCTCCAAGCCCTACTATTCTCAGGAATAGATTTCTGCAACTCTGTCTTGACAGGCCTACCCCTATACGCCACCCACCTAGTAAAGATAATTCAAAATGCAACAGCAAGACTCCTTACTGGCACTGATATGTGAGAGCACATCTCTCCTATTCTACAATCTCTGCACTGGCTCTTATGTCCTTCCAAATACAATACAAGCAGGCAATGATCATCCACTCCTCGATTTACAAATTAAACTCCCCATGGTTCTCCTCGAAAATAAAAATCCACGCCCCAACCAGAAAGCTAAGATCATTTAACCAGATGTTACTAGATGCTCCACATACCAAGTGGAAACCAGAGAACATGCTTTTTTCTCTGCTGCACCACTCCTATGGAACAGTCTACCAAAGACAATAAGATGTCTCCGAGAAAGAACACTCTTCATAAAAACCTAAAAACCTTCTTCTTCACAAGAGCATTCCTGAACTAAGATGACAATGGGCTACCCTCAACCTGTCTCCTGGCAGGGGATGCTACCTAGCTTTCTACTCCCCTTTCTAATGACCCACTTGTCACAACTGATCTCAATCCCTTGATGCCTGCCCCCCCCCCCCCCACCCAAGATTCTGCATTACCTTCCCTCCTCTCTATTGTCTACATACTTTCCAATTTGTACCCGGCTTTGAACATAGGAAGGGCGGGTAATAAATGCCTTAAAATAAATAAATAAATAGACCGCATTCAGTGTACTCCCTCAATCTAATTATTTAGTCACCCAATTGAAAAAATCAGTCTGATTCATTTGATAAGATCTGCCTCTAGTAAAACCATGATGCCTGGGATCTTGCAACCCAATAGTTTGTAGGTAGTTCACTATACTTTCCTTCATCAGTATCTCCATTAATTTTCTTACCACTGAGGTAAAGCTTATTGGCCTGTAGTGTCTAACCTCCATCCTCTCCTCCTCTCTCTTTTTGTGATGAGGGACCAAAATCACCCTTTTCTTATTCCATGGAGCTACTCCTGTCTCCAGTGATTCAGCAGGCTCACAAGAACTCTGAGTTCCCCCAGTATCCTTGGATGTATATTGTCTGTCCCCATTGCTTTGTCCACCTTCAATTTCACTATTTCCATACAAATTCCCTCTTCCATGAGTAGTGTGGCAGCTACCCTACTCCTAGCTATAATCTTGCCAATCATTAGCGATGCTTTTCCAAGGTTTAATTTAAAGAACTTGTTTAGCATTCCTGCTTTCTTGTTGTCCCTCTCCAAACATTGCTCTCCATCACTTTTGAATCTTACAACTCCACCTCTGGCTTACTCCTTTCCCAGATATATCCCAAAGAAAGACTTGTCACCTCATTTTGCCTCTTTAACAATCTGATTTCTTTCGTACCTTTCTTTGGACTAATTTAATTCATCTGTGACTAGTTTTAGAGAGGAAATGGATATGGATATGGATATAGAAAATCTTCATTTTGAATTATTCGAACTCTTTGGTCAGCAGGTACCTTACAGCTATGTATCTCTGCTGTCAATCAGTATAAGTGGGTGCAAACTAGATCATGAATCTTTCCCGCGGCAGCGGCTATGGAATGGAATAAACTACTAGTATGGCTTTGTAAGCAGTCAGATTTAAAAATGTGAAGAAAATTAGTGAAGAAAAAATTTTAAACTGAAACATAGAAATGACGGCAGAAGAAGACCAATCGGTCCATCCAGTCTGCCCAGCAAGCTTCACACTTTTTTCTCATACTTATCTGTTTCTCTTGGCTCTTAGTAACCTAAGGGGCGGATTTTCAAAGGCCCGTGCGCGTAAATCCTTCAGGATTTACGCGCGCAGGGCCCTCGCGCGCCGGCGCGCCTATTTTGCATAGGCTGCCGGCGTGCGTAAAGCCCCGGGACGCGCGTAAGTCCCGGGGCTTTGTAAGGGGGCGTGTCGGGGGCGTGTCGGGGTCGGGGCCTACTGACGCGGCGTTTCGGGGGCGGGCAGTGGCGTTTCGGGGGCGGGCCCGGGGGCGTGGCGTCGGCCCGGGGGCATGGTCGAGGCCTCCGGACCAGCCCCCGGGACCGGAGGACGGAGCGGGGCTGCCGGCCGACGCGCGCAAAGTTACGCCTGCTTCCAGCAGGCGTAACTTTACCGACAAAGGTAAGGGGGGGGTGGTTAGATAGGGCCAGGGGGGTGGGTTAGGTAGGGGAAGGGAGGGGAAGGTGCGGGGAGGGCGAAGGAAAGTTCCCTCCGAGGCCGCTCCGAAATCGGAGCGGCCTTGGAGGGAACAGAGGCAGGCTGCGCGGCTCGGCGCACGCAGGCTGCCGATTTTGCACAGCCTTGCGCGCGCCGACCCCAGATTTTATAAGATACGCGCGGCTACGCGCGTATCTTATAAAATCAGGCGCTCGCGCAACTTTTTTAAATCTGCCCCTTAGGTTCTATTTCCTTTTCACCCCCACTATTTTTTTCTCATACTTATCTGTTGTTCTTGGCTCTTAGTAACCTTAGGTTCTATTTCCCTTTCACCCCCACTATTAATGTAGAGAGCAGTGATGGAGCTTCTTCCAAGTGAAATATTAAGTTTGATTAGTTGGGTAAGCGGCAGCATAGCTCTCTGCCGTTGAAGCAGAGAGCAATGCTGGATATGCGTGAAGTATTAGGTTTTTTTCTCCCCTGCCGTTGAAGCAGGGAGCTATGCTGGATATGCATTGAAAGTGAAGTATGCCTTGAAAGTCACATTAACTATCATCAAATATTGAAAAGCCTAATAATTGGTAATTGAATAAGCCTAATAATTGGTAATACCTACAGCCCATAAACCCATCCCTGCTTTGTTTTGTTTTTTTGTTTGTTTTTTTTTCTTTTTTTTAATTGGGAGATGGCAGCCCTCCATCCTTCCGCTCCGTGAAGGTGGAACACCAACCACTGGCCACTGGCATCCCGCTCGGTGAATGCCTCTGTAACTGTTAGCCTGGTTTTTTTTTTATGTTTTTGAAGTTATGTAGTAAATAAATTCCTAGTTTCATGATTTTGTATTGCTCATGTCATGAAATATCAATTTAAAAAATGTTATTATTTAGTTTAGAATATTTATATGCTGGGTAGTCCTACATTCTCAGTGGCTTACATAAAAACATATATAAATCAGAGACAAATATGATAAGCCTGCACATTAGATAGTAAAGTAATAATTGAAGCCAAATATCTCCATATCATTAGGCCCATCCAAATTACATGGAAATGCACCAGGATCTGAAAATCATCAATACAACTTCAGGTTCTAAAGTCCAAAACAGTAAAAATGACATAACAGACATACTAGTGGTAAGGAGCCGGCATTGAAGTATGCTGTTACTTTAATAATGTTGTATCCCACCTTGGGTGAATTTCTTATTCAAAAGGGTGAGCAATAAATCCAAATAAATAAATAATGTCAAACCTTAAGCTTTTTTTATACAGAGTCATAAGATGCTTCTTGAAAGTCTTCAATGACGATCCTTTTCAGAGATTTCAGCACAAAGTTCCACATCCATGGACCAGCAGCTGTAAATAATCTATGCCTGGACTTAGCCAGGCATACAGATCAAATGTTGGACAGAAATTCTTTAAAAAATACATCATCAATGTCTTAATCATCACCGTCATTACTGTGCCCATCTGCACTAACTGAATCCTCATCAGGAGGTCTCCCCGTTATCCTTGGGCCAGATGAAGAAATGAAACTGGGCAGAAAATTATGTCCCTGGGGCTCTTTAGGTGTTGCTAGGCTTTCTAGTACTTGAAGTCTGGCATTACACTTGAGAGCACGTCTGGTGATGTTCTACTGTCTTCCCTAGGTTGGCATAGCAGCAGACTCCACTTCATTGAGTATGGACTGGCTGGAACCATTGAGATGGCATATAGATGTTGGCTATCCTAAATGTTGCATACTTTAAAAACCTCTTTTAGCTTATCTCTTCCTGCTTCCTAATCCACATGGATATATATATATCACAATATGTCTTGGCCTCTGGCACAATGCTTACCAGGACCATGTGCACTCTGGTCACTAGTGGGTAGCTCCCTTAGGTGGGTCCCCTCATACTCTGGGCTATAACTTCCTCTGCCACTGCTCTGTTGCCCAACTTGGCCCAACACAGCTTCAAAACGTATTGTTGGCAACCTCTCACTTGGACCTCTTTATACTTTCCCTGGCTGTTCTCACTTTTAAAATGAGCCTCTTCATTGCCAGCTCCTTACCAATATCAATCTTTGCCGCTCTGGTCCTTGACTCTCTGACCACTGTGGCAGGCAATGCACCAGCTTTAAGCCTCATCACAGACCTTTTTCCCAGGACCACTGTGATATCATAAGGAATTTCCACCTGTGACTCAGAGTACTCACCCCCACAGGGGTAGGTTTCAGTTCCATTGCTTTCCTTTCTTTCACTACTGGCTTGATGGGTCTTTCTCCTATCTTGCAGGCCTCTTCATAGGGAGAAGAATACTCACTTGACGCCTACTTTGGTGCATTTCCTGAGCCCTGCAAGGCCTCCGTGACCTTTACCAACTCACCACCATCTCTACCACTCATTCCCGGACATGAGGGGCCTGGCAACTGTTGCACACAAAATCACAAACCAGACTCCACTACTCTGCACACTGTAAGTGGATGGTTGCTTGACCTTATTTGATGCCCAGCACCTTGAGCTTCATTCTGTTGTCTGTTGCTAAATGAATCAGGATGCTCTGGGGAATCTAGACTCCTTTTCTGATCCCTCCGACTCCCACCAACAGGCAACTTTTCTGGACTGGAAACTTGCAGTCTCTTTTCCTGATATTTGAAGTCAACTCTCCATTGAAAGTGTGGGGAATAAGTTAGTACACAGATGCTGCACAAAGCTCAGAGGAGGCAGCACCTACTTATGCAGTCCATTATCTTGCTCCAGGCTCGAGTCCACAATTGATGATTCATCTCCCTCCCCCGAGATATGCACTTTCTATTCATCTCTTCAAGGCTGAATAGATTTGTTCCAACATAGCAAGAGTAAGTTCAGCCAAACCTCCCTTTTGATCACATACCTCTCATATTCTGTGGGAGGAAAGTGAAGTATTTTAACTTTTTTTTTTTCCTGCCATCATAAATCATGGCAACCAGACTATAACATTCTTTCCTTTATCTAATTCCATTAGAAAGATATTGTAAAAATGTTTCAGAAAAAAAACTGAAAAAAAAAATTCCATTTGGATCCATTTTCGCATCACTTGTATAAAACAGACAGTCTCTAATTACTGCATAAGCTCTCAAAACACTATCCATTCATGTCTCACTCACCACACTTCATACATACCTACTTCTCACAGTCATACACTTTGGGGACCTCCTATATATACCTATACTCCTGTACTCACATTCGCACTCTCAGAAGGCCAAACATAGCGGACACTTTGTTCCAGTTGACCTTGTATCTAATTTTCAAGGGAAAGCTGTGTGGGTAGTTTTCCCTTTATAATGCATACAGGTACAAAGACTGGTGGACTTTGCACCTACTTTTTCAATGGGCAAAAATGTGCTGGAAAATCAATCTATGCCTGTTTTATTTTTTTCCTATTCTACTCTCCCTCTCTCTGCCCCAGGAATATGGTCTCCTCTATCTAGCTTAAAGTACACATTCTTTGGAAGCCCGCACATACCTTTTATCTGGATAAGAAGGTAATTTTCAAACAAGCACGTGCACCGGGGTAAAATAGTGTTTACTCAGATAAATGGCTTTAAAAATTTGCCTTACAAAAGTCCAAATAAAGAATACAATATTAAAATAAAAGCAAAAACATTTTTATGATAATTATCTTGCCTCATGCCAGGGCACCAGGAGAGTGACTTCCGAAGGCTTGGGTGGGGGGTCAACAGTATCCTTACCTCCTCTGGAAGACCCAGAGCAAGGATGCCTAGGTGTGGATAAAAGGTAAAAAAAAAAGACAGTTTCTCTGGATG
The DNA here is from genome assembly GCF_901001135.1 of Rhinatrema bivittatum. Lineage (NCBI taxonomy): Eukaryota > Metazoa > Chordata > Amphibia > Gymnophiona > Rhinatrematidae > Rhinatrema > Rhinatrema bivittatum. The sequence goes on from NW_021821256.1 coordinate 54,128, forward strand.
ACTCACAAAGAAATTAAAAAAGCAGAAGCCATGGCAATGTGGAGGAAATTCTGTGTGAGGAGAAGAGAAACCTTTTATGTCTAAGTCATTCCAATCTGTGGAGATCAGGTTGCGGCATCTGATGACCGACCGCTGCCATAGTGGAGGAGACCGATTCAGGACAATTGCAGAGGCGTTGCTGGGTACTTTAAAGATGGGAGCATAGGCCCCATAGGTTCTTATTCCCCTGCCACCTCCCAACATGTTCTAATTAAATTGAAGAGCCACAATCTCCTTGCCTAAAACTCAGCATTCATGTTATATGTAAACCATTTTAAACAGTGTGACCTAGGATTTAGAGCAAAGGGCTGAAGTCCAGGGAAACCAGGTTTGGAATTCCACTTCCCCCACTGACCCTCCTTGTAACCTTGGGTGAGTCACTTTATCTCCTGTTGCCAGGGGCGGCTCAGGGCAATCTGCTGCCTGAGGTGAGGGATGAAATGGCGCCCCCCCTCCACCATGATGCAGTGCAGGTGAAATCACCAAGAGGGCCAGGGCAGGGAGAAGGCAATGGAGGGTGAAGTGGCTTGCCCAAGGTCTCAAGGATTTGAACCCTGGCTTCTCTTGTTTGCAGCCCACTAGCCAACTAGGCTATGGCCTCAGTTTTTGGGTCTGTTATTTTCTTGTTCTCAGTCTTCGGCATCCCCAAAGGGGGAACACCAGGGAAATGTTTAATGGGAGTGGGGGTGGCCAAAGGCGCGCCCCGCCCCCCTAGGCCTAGAAACAGGACTCCTCATTCCCTGATGCCTGCCTCCGACCCTTCTCCAAGATCTGCCCCTGGGGGTGTGAGAGGTTGGTGAATGGTGGGAGTCTGTGTGTGTGTGTGAGACACACTCTCTCTTAGGGGCCGATGCAAGGCTATTAGATGCCCTAGCACAAACCTTGCAACCTTTCATTCCCCCTTCCCCTCCCCGCACTATTAAAACAAATGCATTCTTTTCCATTTTAACATTTATTAACCACTTCCTCACCTAAAAAGGCAGATTACATATGGAAAATAGACATTCAAAGTACAATCTTCTGAAGTAAAAATATCACTTATAACAACATATATATTATATTTGCACAAGCTGTTAAGCCCGTTAAAAACGGGCTACAATCCCTCTGTCCTCTCACCTCCCCCTCATTCTCTCTCCCCTCCACCCCCTACCTCCCTCCCTCTCACCCACTCCTCCCACTCCTCCCTCTCCTCCCAGCTCAGTCCCCTCCCTCCCACTCAGTCTCACTCCCTCCCTCCCCATCTCTCCCTCCCTCTCACTCTCCCTCAGTCCCACTCCCTCCCTACCCGTCCCTCCCTCAGTCCCACTCCCTCCCTCCCCCCCTCTTCTCCCTCCCTCCTCATCTCCCTCAGTCCCACTTCCCTCCCTCCCTCAGTCCCACTTCCTCTCTCTCCTCCCCTCTCACTCAGTCCCTCACTCTCTCTGTTCATGTTCCTCCCTCTCCGTCTCTCCTCCCTCGCTTGCCACCGCCGTTAAAAAGGGCTACATCCCTCTGTCTCTCACCTCCCCCTCATTCTCTCTCCCCTCACACCCCCTTACCTCCCACCCACTCCTCCCTCTCCTCTCACTCAGATAACTCAGTCCCTCCCTCCCACTCAGTCTCACTCCCTCCCCCCCTCTCTCCCTCCCTCTCACTCTCCCTCTCCCCCCTCCTCACTCTGTCTCCCTCCCTCTCACTCTGTCCCCACTCCTTCCCTCTGTCCCACTCTCCCTCAGTCCCACTCCTTCCCTCTGTCCCACTCCCCCCCCCCCCCCCCCCTCCCTCTATGTCCCACTCCCTCCCTCAGTCCCACTCCCTCTCTATCTCCCCCCCCTCCCACTCACTCAGTCCCACTCCCTCTCTCCCTCTCACTCAGTCCCACTCCCTCTCTCTCCTCCCCTCTCACTCAGTCCCTCCCTCTCTCTGTCCTCCCTCGCTGCCGCCGCCGCCGCTGCCACCCGCCGCCACCGGACGCCACCGCCACCCAACGCCGCCGCCGCTGGACGCCGCCATTGCCGCTGCCACCCGCCGCCGCCGCCGCTACCACCGGACGCCGCCGCCGCCACCCAATGCTGCGCCGCTGCCCTCCCGCCGCCGCCGCTACCACCGGACGCCGCCACCACCCAACGCCGCCGCCGCCGCTGGATTGCCGCCATGCCGCTGCCACCCGCCGCCGCTACCACGGACGCCGCCACCCAACGCCGCTGCCGCTGCCACTGGACGCCGCCATTGTTTTTTCTTTTTTTCTGACGCTGGCTCAGACTGACGTGCTCGCCCGCACATGCGCGGTAGAGCTGGTCTCTTACTGCGCATTTGCGGCACGTCGGTCAAGCTTCGTTTATTAGTATAGATACACTGCAAAAAAAGACACTTTCAATATTAATAATTTAATAGACGGAATAAACTCTTTTTCTCACATAGACACGCAAACACCCTCTCATACATACACATACACACACACACTCTCATATGTACACATACACACCACCCCCACATACACAAAAAAAACTACCCTCTCATAGACACATACATACACACACCACCCTCCACCCACCCTCTCCCACCTTCTCCCACTTACAACCCTTTCTCACCCACTCACAAACACACTCTCATCCACCCATCCTTTCAGACACACACATAAACTCTCATATATACACATACACACCCATCCTCTCATACACTGCCCTCCCATTCTCATATATATATATATATATATATATATATATATATATATATATATACACAGACACAAACACACACTCTCTCATGCCCGCACACATATACACCCATCCACTCAAAGATGCACACTCTCTCATACAGAGACCCATCCATACCCACTCTTCCTTTCATACTCACACCCACTCATACACACACTCAACACACACCCACACCCCCTCTCATAGAGACACTCCCACTCTCTCATATACACACATGCATACATACTCCCACCCTCTAATACACAGTTACAAAGTCTCTCTCACACACAGGTACTCACTCTCACAAGGCCAGTCTCTTTCACACACACATTTTCGACCTTTTCTCTGGCTGTACAGCAGGGCCTCTTCTGCCGCTGGCTGCAGGGAAAACGCTGGCGACACTGTAGGCCCTTTTCTGCTGTGGACTATGGAGAAAACGCCGATGGCACCACAGTGACTCAACTTTAGCTGCTGGATCATCCTTTTGCTGGCAGGGAGTGGGAACCCCGCCAGCATTTCTCTGCTCCATGCTGCCAGCACTGCAGGTTTTCCTGTCAGCAGAGTTATTTGCCTGAATGAAAGGTGAGGTGATTGTGGCAGGAAGGATTCATGGGGCAATTCTGCCGCCTCGAGTGGCCACTTCACCCTGCCTCATTATAGAACTGCCCCTGCCCGTTGCCTCATATACGTAGGTTTAAAGCTGTTTGAGGCAGGAACTTATTGTATATGAATTCTAAAGCCAAAAGAAAAGGCCTTGAACATTATTTGAAAAGGCTAGCTGAAATCCCCCCAAATTTAATTAAACATTATTTAAACAGTATCGGGTAGGATGGGCCTGCCTGTTCCTGATCTTCCAGTCTGGATCAAATGATCAGGTTTGTTCTTCTATCAGTTTCTCTCTCTGTTCTTAAATGCTCACTTGCCACCCCCACCCCCACCCCCTCACTCTCACCCACTCAGTCCTCCTCATTTGCTATTTCACACCTCCTGCACTCTTGATCACTCTTCTCAAACTCCTCTTGCTCTCACTCCCAGCCCTCCATTGCTCACCTTAACACCATTGCAGCACATCCTCACTTGATAGATCACCCCTTCTGCGCTCAGCACTCTTTCTCCTCATTGCTGCTCTCTTGTGTGATCTGCCTGGCATTCCAATAGACCACAAGATCCACTTTTCTGGCAGAAGGAAAATCAGTATCAGTGCTTTTAACTGCTTCCCCTCTTGCAGTTGTACTATGAGATTTGACTGCACAGACCTGGGCCTGCAAGACTACAGAGCCTAGCAGGACTCAGATTTCATAGTACTAGAAATCTGAGTCCTGCAGAAGAAGAAGCAGGCAGTTACAGATAAGAAGCACAGTGGCTGCTTTCCTCCTGCTGGGAGGGGGATGGGGGAGTGCATAGTACGGGGATCCTCAATTTGTTATCCAATGTGATCCCATTTTAGCAGCTGAAAAAGTCACATGACCCCAGAGGACAACCAAAACAAATTAGCAGGGTTGTGATCCCGCTCCAACAATCACTCTCATCACAGTCCAGCTGTGAACTCTCTCATCCTCAACTCTTTTTAGATGATCCTTTCTCTCAAGTTTCACCCCATGTGGGGGGATCTTTTCTCAACTTTCCTCTCCTACAGCATACCTGCTTGCTCAAGCTGTGCACCTTCAGCTCATCCACAAGCTCTTCTCGCTTACTCAGCCCACCTCCTTTCTTTCTCCTTCAGCCCATTACACATCCCCCAGATGATCCTATTTCACCCCCAAGCTTTTCTAACTGATCACATGTCATCTCCTCTCTCACCTCTTCCTCAGTCCCTCCTCCCCCTCCCTCTCTCACTCATCCATCTTCTCCAACTCTTCTTTCACATACCTCCAGTTTATCTTCTCTCAACCCCTAGGCTCCTCTCACATCTCCAATCTTTCATTCCCCTTCTCGCAGTCTCCACGGTAAATCGTCTCCAGATGATCCAAACCTCATACCCCTCTTGCATCTGATCGCTCCCTTCAAACAGCCCCTTCTCTAAACATTCTCCTTCTCCAGGGTCAGTAGCAATATTTTCCAAGGGCCAAAGATGGAAGACAATTGGTGTGAAGAGAAGGCAGTATATTAAATACAAGAGGGCAGTCTATTAGTTACAAGAACAGGACAGATTTGATCTTTGTTTGTGTTGTCTCAATATAGTTTATTTTTATGTACATTTTAATGCAAACCATCACAATCATTGGAGAATGTGATCTATAGGGATGTGAATCGTTTTAGGACGATTAAAATTATCGTCCGATAATTTTAATATCGTCTTAAACCGTTATGGAACACAATACAATACAGATTCTAACGATTTATCGTTATAAATCGTTAGAATCGTGAGCCGGCACACTTAAAACCCCCTAAAACCCACCCCCGACCCTTTAAATTAAATCCCCCACCCTCCCGAACCCCCCCCCCCAAATAACTTAAATAACCTGCGGGTCCAGCGGCGGTCCGGAACGGCAGCGGTCCTGGAACGGGCTCCTGCTCCTGAATCTTGTCGTCTTCAGCCGGCGCCATTTTTCCAAAATGGCGCCGAAAAATGGCGGCGGCCATAGACGAAAAAGATTGGACGGCAGGAGGTCCTTCCGGACCCCCCGCTGGACTTTTGGCAAGTCTCGTGGGGGTCAGGAGGCCCCCCACAAGCTGGCCAAAAGTTCCTGGAGGTCCAGCGGGGGTCAGGGAGCGATTTCCCGCCGCGAATCGTTTTCGTACGGAAAATGGCGCCGGCAGGAGATCGACTGCAGGAGGTCGTTCAGCGAGGGTCCGGAACGCCTCGCTGAACGACCTCCTGCAGTCGATCTCCTGCCGGCGCCATTTTCCGTACGGAAAATGGCGCCGGCCATACGCGTATGGCCGGCGCCATTTTCCGTACGAAAACGATTCGCGGCGGGAAATCGCTCCCTGACCCCCGCTGGACCTCCAGGAACTTTTGGCCAGCTTGTGGGGGGCCTCCTGACCCCCACGAGACTTGCCAAAAGTCCAGAGGGGGTCCGGAAGGACCTCCTGCCGTCCAATCTTTTTCGTCTATGGCCGCCGCCATTTTTCGGCGCCATTTTGGAAAATGGCGCCGGCTGAAGACGACAAGATTCAGAGCAGGAGCCCGTTCCGGACCGCTGCCGTTCCGGACCGCCGCTGGACCCGCAGGTTATTTAAGTTATTTGGGGGGGGGGTTCGGGAGGGTGGGGGATTTAATTTAAAGGGTCGGGGGTGGGTTTTAGGGGGTTTTAATGTGCCGGTTTTTCGATTTTTCGATTTTTCGATTTTTCACGATTTTTAACGATTTTTCACGATATTTTACCCCCCCAAACGGCAACAATACGATTCCCTCCCCCTCCCAGCCGAAATCGATCGTTAAGACGATCGAGGACACGATTCACATCCCTAGTGATCTAAACGTAATTTGAAATAAATAAACAGGCTGATGATAAGAGTAAACTTATTTATCCTGGTAGGTTCAGTGGTGGGTGAGAAGAGAGGAGCTGTGGCAAACTTCACTGACCCATGCACAGGCTTTCCTCCTTTCCCCTCATAGCTAAGCCTGACAATGATCTGTAAGTGGCAGCAGCATTAGTAATGAACGTCAGCACAGAGCCTATGAGCTAATGGAAGCTCACAGCCTCTGTAGTGGCCATGATTCGTCCTCATGTAGGGCTTCCTCTTACCACAGACACCTATACAAAGACAGTACCCCTGCAGGCTTGTGAATGCATGCTGGCTCACAGGTCCCACACTAACTTTCATTACTCATACTCTTGGTTCCTAAAGAGTACTGCCATTCAAAGTAATTGTGATCCTCAGCTGAAGATTTTGTGACCTATATGGGGTCCTGAACCATAGAATGGGATGTCCTGGTATTAGGGATGTGAATCGTTTTTTGACGATTTAAAATATCGTCCGATATATTTTAAATCGTCAAAAATCGTTAGAGGCGATATACAATAGGAATTCCCCCGATTTATCGTCAAAAATCGTAAATCGGGGGAAGGGGGAGGGGAAGGGGGAGGGTGGGAAAACCGGCACACTAAAACAACCCTAAAACCCACCCGACCCTTTAAAATAAATCCCCCACCCTCCCAAACCCCCCAAAATGTCTTAAATTACCTGGGGTCCAGTGGGGGGGTCCCGGTGTGATCTTCCGCTCTCGGGCCACGGGTGCGTTAATAGAAATGGTGCCGGCGCTACCTTTGCCCTGTCATATGATCCAAACCTCATACCCCTCTTGCATCTGATCGCTCCCTTCAAACAGCCCCTTCTCTAAACATTCTCCTTCTCCAGGGTCAGTAGCAATATTTTCATATGACAGGGTAATCGGAGATCGCTCCCGGGACCCCCACTGGACCACCAGGTACCTGTAAAACGTTTTTGGGGGGGTTGGCAGGGTGGGGGAAGCTAAGGGATTAGTTTTAAAGGGTTAGGGTGGGTTTTTTTTGTTTATCGGCTCGGGCGCAGCCGATAAACAAAACCGCGATCGGGCCGAAAAAAAAACCACGATGTGAATCGGAACCGGAATCAGAACCGGAATCAGAACCGATTCTGGTTCCGATTCACATCTCTAGCAGAGAGCATCCTAGATGAAAGCAGAATCAGCTCTATATATATGTCAAGACTATTGGGATGCAGAGCAGATGAATATAGGGGTGTGTGGGTGACAGCTGATGCTTGAGCTTGAAATACCAGATGATTTTATTTATTAGTCTGCTACTCAGTTCATCTTCCTTTCTGACCTCAAAATGGATGAATCAACCCCAATATTCATTGAGAATTTTTCCTTACACAAAACAGTGCATTTCACCCCTTTGTATCTCCTAGTGTAGCGATCACAGTACGACAGCAAGAAAATAGAGCTAAAGCAAAATGAAAAACAGGAGTGTTAAAGTGAATTTTCAGGAAGATGCAATTAACAGAAACATATGAAAAGGCTATAAAAGTTAAGGCAGCGTGAGCTTGTCTCGCGTTGCCGACAATGACGGGACGTATGCGAGCGAGGCTGCGTGATGGGGGGAGGGGAGAATCAGGCAAGGGGTGAGGGAAGGAGCCAATAGTATTAGTTAGTTTTGAATCGGGGATAGGTCATTGGTTGGCAAGGAGAAGTCTTAGGGGGCAGCCGTTTTCACGCCTCAGTTGGTGCGGGAACGGCTGAGGCAGTAGGCGAGCAGCTTTAGTGTTAGTCGCAGTAGCTTCAGGTTTTCCCCGTCAAAAAAAAAAAAAAAAAGAGAGAGAGAGAGAGAGCTAAGAATATTAAACAACAATAAAAATCAGGAAGACCTTAGTGATTTGGTACCTTTTAATTATCTTGAATTTCAATTTGGAATCGAGGTCTCCTCGGTCGTTGCTATGTATCGGAGATCTCGGGATCACAGCCACCGCGATCCGCCCCCTCGGCCAGAGGTGAGTGTGTCAGGCTAACCTACTGCCATAATTTGCTGCCGAGGCTCTTCCTGGCCAGCCCATGTGGTGGGGAGGGTTGGTTTCCTTGGGCCGTCCCCCTGTCAGCCCCTGCTCTCTGCCTATTTCCCCGCCTCGTGCTAGTTCGGCGTTAGGGCCTCCCCCTCATGTTGATCCTCCGTCCTTACTGGTGGCAGATTCGGGAGAGAGTGGCCCTGAGTCTGCCGACGTGGATCCTCCCTTTCCCCCTCTGGTGTGTATAGATAGCGGGGCATCATCGGAGGCGGAGGCTGAGATTTCCCTTAATGCCTCTGCCTCTGAATTTGGGCTCTTACTGATGGAGGGAGTCTCCTCTTCCCCCACCCCCGGGTGTTTGCGTTCCAGCTGCTGCAGGGGAGTGCCGGGGGCATGCGCACAGATCCACCTTTGAGGGAAGGGGGTTGCTAAGAGAGCAGGAAAGCATGGGGCAGGCTCTAGGGGAAAGGCAGGGAACATTCGTAGTTCCAGGGGAAAAGGAAAAACCCCGCTGCCATAGTGTTGTGTGTGTAAGCCTGCTACTGTCCCTGCTTTTGCAAAAAAAGGTGGCATATGTTTCTCAAAGGGGTGAGGTGCAGTGTATGAGAGGATCAGGTAGCAGCGCAAGCAGGGAAAGCTTATTAGGGCGAACAGTAGCCCCTAGGCTGCTTAAGAAGCAAAGAAAAAACCCTCCATGTAGCAGATTATCTGCTGGTCAGTACCTGGGGGGACAGGGTTTTGTCGGTAGTGGCGGCCAGACTGAGTACAGGAGTGGGTCTGTGCAGGTAGATGCTGCTGCTTGCTTTAATGACCCTGTTTTAGGTGAGGGATTCGGAAAGGGTGACAGGGGAAGGTTTGGGGGATGGCCAGCGTGGTACAGTCAGGAGTCGGGTAGCAATCCTTCTGACCCCAGTGCAGGTCCGGTCGCTTTAGGAGCAGGCGCCTTAGGAGCAGCGAACTTGAAGGAGGCAGGGATCTTGGCTCCTAAGACAAAATTTAATAAAGGCGCAGTGGCCAGGACATATGAGGAAAAGCAAGTTGGGGGGGTTATCTTTTCTTTCAGAGCCGGCAGATGAGATCGTGCCTGGGACTTCGAGACAAGAGGTATGGAGAGTGTGGGATTTCCAGGGAGCGGATCGTGGTCGGGATGGAAGTGGTTTCCTGTCTGGAGGATGGAATGCTGCAGTACGCAGAGATCGGGATGATCCAGCAGGTGCAGGTGAGAAGGAGCAGGAGTACAAGCACAGGGCTAAGGGGAAGACTAAATGGAAAAGAGAGTTATCATCGTCCAGTTCCATGTCTAGTTCGTCTGATTCCTCGGACGCCTCGTCTGATTCTGGGCTTAAGTATGGGGAGGTCCTGGAAGAAGGGCCCAAGCATGAGGTGGGATACTCGTCTGGTGCAACCTTATCTGAGTTATGGGAGGGGGTGCCTAGGTGTCTGCATAGGCGTATTCGTAAGCGCAAGCATGTAAATATTTTCCGGTTATTGGAAGGAAGAAGGGGGAGTAAGAAAAGTAAGAAGAAGGATAGGAAAAAGAATAAAAAGTCTGGGGGTCCAAGGATGGCTAAGAACATAGTGAATTTGGGTATGGCGATTTTTGCGTTTAGCTAGTATAGTTGGTCACTACGATCCCTCTCAGCATGGAGCTTTGCTGTCATATGCTGACAGCATATTAGGTGCGTTCTGGGATTATGAAGGTTGGCCATGGCTCAACTATGACAAAAAGTTTTGGGACAAGATGGCAGGGAATAGAGTCATGTCTTGGGGTTCACAGGACATTCACCTGTGGCTAACTCAAATGACATATAAAGGGTTTTGTACTTCAAAGGGCACGGCCCAAGGGAGTGGTGGGTATGGGAATGTGGTAGGGTCTGGTGGTGGGAGCAGTGCGGTTAGTTTCTTTCGTGCATCCAGAAGTAGTAGTAAACCCAGCTTGGGGAATAAGCCAGGGACAGGTGGAAATGATATATGTTGGCGGTATAACAAAGTGGCCTGCCTTTTCCCGGACTGCAAGTTCTGGCATGCATGTTCGACATGCGGAGGAGTGCACGCTGCCAATAAATGTACTCAGGGCTTCGGTGGAGCCCCCAACAGAGGAGGTAAGGCATAATGTTCTGAGTTGTAAAGCGGATTCGCCTGTTTCTTTGAAAGGTATGGAACAGTGGTTGAGGAGTTATCCTGATCGTTCAGTTGCTAGTTTTTTGTTGTTAGGTTTTAAGGTGGATTTCGTTATCCCTTGACCCGTATGAGGGGCCGGGGAATGGGGATGGGGGGGCAGAATGCACAGTCATCTAAGCAGCACGTGGAGATTGCTAGGGCAAAAACTCAAGTGGAAGTTCAGTTAGGGAGAGTGGTTGGGCCGTTTCAGTCTCCGCCATTTGTTTGCATGCACTTGTCTCCAGTAGCGGTTATTCCCAAAAAGGCGCCGGGTAAGTTTCGTATGATTTTGAACCTGTCTTACCAGAGGGGTAGGTCAGTGAATGATTTTATCCCAAGGGAGTTTTGTTCAGTGCGTTATGCATCTTTTGATGAGGCCGTGATATTAGTAAGGAGGGCCGGAAAAGGAGCATTATTAGCTAAAGTGAATATCGAATCTGCTTTCCGCTTGTTGCCCATTCATCCATGCAGTTTCCCTCTTTTAGGTTTTCTTTTCGAAGGTCAGTATTTTGAAGACAGGTGTTTACCGATGGGTTGTTCTGTGTCGTGTGCGTTTTTTGAGGCTTTTAGTACTTTTTTGCAGTGGGTTGTAGTGCAGAGTACGGGTTATAATTGGATGCTGCATTACTTAGACGATTTTTTCTTTGTAGGACCGTGTGAGTCAGGTTTATGTGGCAGGTGGATGGGTTTTTGCATGTGGCACAAGCGTTAGGGGTGCCCATAGCGTTGGATAAGACGGAGGGTCACGCGGCTCACCTTTTTAAGTATTGAATTGGACTCTGAGACCATGGAGTGGCGTTTGTCTGAGGACAAAGTTGAGAGGTTAAAGGGGTTAGTGCAGTTACGGGCCGATGCAGCAAAGTGCACTCAGGCTGAGCGCACTGTTAGCCCCCGTTTGGCCACGCGTTTTTGATGCACTATTTTTACCCCTTATATAGTAAGGGGTAGTAACGCATGGAAAATGCGCGGCCAACCTCCGACTTAATATCATAGCGATATTAAGTCAGAGGCCCCAAAAATTAAAAAAAATTAAAAATTAAAAAAAAAAAATTAAAAATCTGTCCACGGCCCGCGGGTTGGAAGACAGATGCTCAATTATGCCGGCGTACATTTTCCGAACCTGTGGCTGTAAGCGGGTTCGAGAACCGACGCCGGTAAAATTGAGCGTCAGCTGTCAAACTCGCTGACAGCTGCCGCTTCTGTGGGCCCTAATTTGCATATGTTTCTTTACTGAATCGCGCACCCAGGAGAGTGGCCTGGGCACACGTCGGGAGAGCAGGCGCTCGCTGGCTCTCCCGTGCGTCTTACTGTATCGACCTGTTTATGAGGAGGGCTTCCAAGGTTACGTTACGGCAGATGCAATCTTTAATAGGTGCCTTGAATTTCGCATGTAGGGTAATTCCAGTGGGTCGGGCATTTATTCGGCGACTGTCAAGTACTACTGTGGGTGTCAGAGCAGGTCATTACTTTATTAGGGTGACGCGGAGGGTAAAGGATGAAGTAGGTGTTTGGGAAGCTTTCTTAGCATTGTTTAATGGAGTTTGCATCATGCAAGGTGAAGAAGTATCTAATCACGATCTTGAACTTTTCTCAGATCAGCAGGTGCGTTTGGGTTTGGAGTATACTTTCAGGGAAATTGGTGTGCAGAGCAGTGGCCAGGGGATTGAATAGAGGAAGGACTGATTAAGAATATCAATTTTTTTGAATTATTTCCCATAGTAGTTGCATTGTGTATTTGGGGACAGCTGCTGGCAAATAGGAGAGTATTGTTTTGGTGTGATAATTTGGGGGTAGTCCAAATTATCAACAAGTAGTCAGCCAGATGCCCTAGGGTCTCCGCTTTGCTTAGGGAGCTCATTTTTCCCTGTTTAAAATGGAATGTGAGCATTAGGGCCAAATATGTGCCGGGAGCACAGAATTTAATAGCGGATGCCCTTTCTGGTTTTAAGTGGCAGGAATTCAGAGAGCTCGCACCTGGAACAAATTTGACAGGGGACCCATTTCCGGACCATCTTTGGCAACTGGGTCAGATGAAGCATGGACGTTGATCAGGAAGTCGTTGGCGTCGGCAACTTGGGGGTCTTATATGGGTGGTTGTAGAGTGGTAACGCGATACCTATGTGCTGCTGGATGGCAGGGAGGCCCTGTGGATGATGGAATTATTATCCAATTCATATTATGGACAAGAAGCACTGGATATTCACTGTCATCCATGAGATAGCACATTGCTGGGTTTTCCTTTTTCCAAAAGTTGAAGAGATGGGGGTAACTCGGCATCGAGCTTTCTGGTGAACAGGGTTTTGAGAGGTTGGAAGAAGGAAAAAGGGAGCACTTTAGATAGAAGGCTTCCCATTAGGTATGCGGATCTGCTAGTGATAGTGGGACATTTGGATAGGGTAATTTGGCCATGGTATGAGGTGTTGCTCTTTCGGACAGCTTTTGTGATAGCATTTTTTGGAGCAATGAGATTGATGGAATTAGTAGCAACTTCTAGAGTGAAACTTGCCTGGACTGGTCTGATGGCGTGTCATGTTTGGGTATGCAGTAGAGCGGTGACAGTATGCATACATCACTCTAAGGGCTGGGGGCAGTTCCTAACCTTGGTTCCAGCTGCGGACTTGTTGGTTTGTCCAGTGCGAACGATTCAGGCTTTTGTTCAAGCGAGACCAAAGGTTCTGGGTTCATTTTTAGTACATGCTGATGGATCGCTGTTGACGGTCTTTCAATTTGTGCAAGTGTTGAGAAGAGTCATTAGGGGTTTGGGTTGGAATACGGAGTGTTACACATCCCATTCTTTTAGGATAGAGTCGGCGATGTCAGCGGCAAAGAAAGGATTGTCCGGATGGGTGATTCAATCCATAGGTCGGTGGAGGTCACAAGCCTTTTTTCGTATGTACGGCATGACTTATAAGAATGAGGAGAAGGTATAGGGAAGGAGATATTAATGTTTGTTTCTTTCTTACAGAGTTGTGGGGGAGACACAAGGGTTCTGAATGTGCCTGGGTCATGGGCCATTCCTTCATGCACTGGGCACTGCACTGGGCGAAGAGGCCATACGGACCACACTTGAATTTGGATGCCAGGAACTGGAGCATCAAATGGTTTAGCCATTGGGGGATGAAGTGGGAGGGATTGCTATCCTTCTTGCAAGAATGTGTTATTGAGAGTGGGGTGCCACAAATTATGTTAATTCATTTGGGGGGTAATGATATAGGGGAGTGTTCATGTAAGGATATGGTGGCGAAAGTAAGAAAGGACTTCTTGTGCCTTATGAACGGGATGCCCAAGGCTAAGTTAGGGTGGTTGGATATAATTGTGAGGCTGCAATTTAAGGACTCGCCATTAGAGATGTGAATCGTGTGATCGATCGTCTTAACGATTGATTTCGATTGGGGGGGTAGGGAATCGGATCGTCGTGGTTTTGTTTTTGTAAATATCATGTCAATCGTAAATCGGGGGAGGGCGGGAAAACCGGCACACTAAAACATCCCTAAAACCCACCCTGACCCTTTAAAATAAATCCTCCACCCTCCCGAACCCCCCCAAAATGCCTTAAATTACCTGGGGTCCAGAGCGGGGGTCCCGGTGTGATCTTTTACTCTAGGGGCCTGTGCTACCTTTGACCTGTCATATGACAGGGCAAAGGTAGCGCCGGCGCCATTTTGTTTTTTGTCCCCCAACGTCAGGAGTGTAGGAGATCGCTCCCTGATCTCCGCTGGACCCCAAGGGACTTTTGGCCAGCTTGGGGGGCCTCCTGACCCCCACAAGACTTGCCAAAAGTCCAGCGGGGGTCAGGGAGCGACCTCCTGTACTCGAATCGTTTTGCCGTACGGCCGGCGCCATTTTGCGCAAAATGGCGCCGGCCGTACGGCAACACGATTCGACTGCAGGAAGTCGTTCCCGGACCCCTGCTGGACCCCCAGGGACTTTTGGCCAGCTTGGGGGGCCCTCCTGACCCCCACAAGACTTGCCCCCAAGCTGGCATAAAGTCCCTGGGGGTCCAGCGGGGGTCCGGGAGCAATCTCCTACGCTCCTGACGTCGTTTTGCCATACAAAATGGCGCCGGCCATATGGCCGGCGCCATTTTGTACGGCAAAACGATTCGAAGTGCAGGAGGTCGCTCCTGGACCCTCGCTGGACTTTTGGCAAGTCTTGTGGGGGTCAGGAGGCCCCCCCAAGCTGGCCAAAAGTCCCTGGGGGTCCAGCGGGGGTCCGGGAGTGATCTCCTACGCTCCTGATGTCGGGGGACAAAAAACAAAATGGCACCGGCGCTACCTTTGACCTGTCATATGACAGGGCAAAGGTAGTGCCGGTGCCATTTCTACAACGCACCGCAGGCCCGAGAGTAAAAGATCACACCGGGACCCCTGCTCTGGACCCCAGGTATTTTAAGGCATTTTGGGGGGGTTCGGGAGGGTGGGGAATTTATTTTAAAGGGTCGGGGTGGGTTTTAGGGTTGTTTTAGTGTGCCGGTTTTTACGCCCTCCCCCTTCCCCTCCCCCTTCCCCTGATTTACGATTTTTGACGATAAATCAGGGGAATTCCTATTGTATCGCGCTTCTAACGATTTTTGACGATTTAAAATATATCGGACGATATTTTAAATCGTCAAAAAACGATTCACATCCCTACTCGCCATTATGGTACAAAGGGGTTAAGAAGATGAACAAGTAGATCTGGAAATGGTTAGTGAAGCATGGGGTTTTTGGGTGAGGCACGATTGGTCTTGGGAGGTCATTCCCGGTCTCTTCAGTACCGATGGGGTCCATTTGTCAGACGTAGGTATTGACTTATTCAATAACGCTCTGCAGGAAGGATTGGAGCAGGTCATTAGTGAAAGATAGGGGCCGCAGTGAGGGGGAACAAGGGCAACTTAGGTTGTCCTTGCTCTGTGGCGGTAAACCCATGCCCAATGTTGTTGATTTTGTTATTGTATTGTTAAAAGGCATTCGGGGGGGGGGGGGGGGTCTTGCATAGCGTGGGGGCTGCTACATGAGATGGACAATGGGCAAGAGGGGGGTTGATGCTCAGAGGCAGTGATACTTACTCATGCTGGGAAGTGCGGGGTAAGACAATGGAGGACATTGGAGTAGCTCTACCACTGGGACGTGGTGGGGGGCAAGTCATTAAGGAAGTGGCAAATGGGGGTGGGGTGATGTTTAAGATTGTATTAATAGTAAGGGCTCGGGTTATGTTTGAAATAAACTGCGGCCTTTAATTAACCAAATAAATGTTGTTTGTAGTTTGTGGGGATGAGAAGGGGTGGAGGTGGGGAGAATATGAGGTTGGGAATGTGAGTCTTGCTTCTCCCAGTTAGTTAAGGCAGCGCAAGCTTGTCTCGTGTTGCTGACAATAATGGGAGGCATGCAAGCGAGGCTGCATGATGGGGGGAGGGATGAATCAGGCAAGGGGATGGGAAGTGGGGTGAGGGAAGGAGCCAATAGTATTAGTTAGTTTTGAATCAGGGATAGGTCATTGGCTGGCAGCCATTTTCGGACCTCAGTTGGTGCGGGAATGGCTGAGGCAGCAGGTGAGCAGTTTTCCCTCCCTCCCACCCTCCCTAATACGGGGTGCATTGTATTGTTAATATGGTGTCTTGCTTTATATGTAATAGTTGCAGTGGTGGTGGTAAGCCCGAGCCCAATGTTGTTGATTTTGTTATTGTATTGTTAAAAGGCATTGGGGGGGGGGGGCAATCTTGTGTAGTGTGGGGGCTGCTACATGAGATGACCAATAAGCAAGTGGGGGGCCGATGCTCAGAGGCCATGGTACTCATGCTGGGAAGCGGCGGGGTAAGACAAATGGAGGACATTGGAGTAGCTCTACCACTGGGACGTGGTAGGGGGCAAGTCATTAAGGATGTGGCAAATGGGGGTGAGGTGATGTTTAAGATCGTAGGGGCTTGGGTTTTGTTTGAAATAAACTGCGGCCTTTAATTAACCAAATAAATGTTGTTTGTAGTTTGTGGGGGTGAGAAGGGGTGGGGGTGGGGAGAATACGAGGTTGGGAAAGTGAATCTTGCCTCTCCCAGTCATCTTGAATGCATATGACAAAAAGCAAAAGGAATCATTAATCTGCAAATACCATACCACTGTGCAAAAAAAAAAAACGTACTGTGGAAATGACAAATTGGTAAATGTCGCCAGCATATTAAGTAAGGCACTAGAAAAATTAATCAGAGATAAAATAATAGAACTCTGTGGACTAATGTCAAACTGCCAACATAGATTCAGTGAAAGAAGTCATGTCAAGTAATCTAATAATTCTCTTTTAAATATGTCTAAATATCTGTACCACAGAAAAGTTATAAGCATCATCTATCTAGACTAAAGTGAACAGTTTGATGAAGTGCTAATTAGAAAGCTACTGAAGAAAATGAGAAAAGTGGAAAATAGAAGGAACAATCTATAACTGGCTCCATTAAAGGAAGCCCATGACTTTTTTTTTTAATTTAATTTTTTAGTTTTAACAATACACATAAGTATTTTATCCAAAAGAAAACTTTGATAAAGCATTGATTACAAAATTGTACCATGACAGCTTATATAATAAATTCCATTAATCTTAATGCCTTATTCATAATCTCATTTTATGATTCTGTTGGGGGGGGGGGGGAGTGAGATTCTAAGGAGTTAATCAAGAAAACATATAAAGAATTGTTATAACTCAGATGTATGGTGCATTCTACATTTGAGGCTCTGTGGTTCCATCATTTAGAGGAAAATAATCTATAAACGATCTAAGTTGCACAGGGGCAAAAAATATGTAGCAATCATTTCCTTTTTTGACAACACACTTACAAGGATAATGCAACAAAAATGTAGCGCCTAACGAAACAGTTTCCTGTTTCATAGCAAGGAAGCCCCTGCGTCTTTCCTGCATTATTTGTTATATAGCTGGAACTATACGGACTAATGATCCATGAAAGGGAGAGTACAAGTGATGAAAATACCTGGTCATTATTTTACTAACATCATATTCAGTTACCAAAGAAACAATCAGAGTGGAACATTCAATAACTTCAACTGCTGATGATTCTAGGAACATCGTCAAATTATTTATAATCTATTAGGGATGTGAATCGTGTGCCCGATTGTCTTAATGATCGGGTTTGGCTGGAAGGAGAAAAAAATCTGATCGGTGGAGATGTGAATCGGAATTGGTTCCGATTCACATCTCCATCGGAATCGGTTCCGATTCACATCTCCATCGGTTCCGATTCACATCGTTAATTTCTTTTTAGTGAGGCCTGACCCTTTAAAATTGACCCTTTACCTTCCCCCACCCTCCCGAACCCCCCCAAAATTTTTTACGAGTACCTGGTGGTCCAGTGGGGGCGCGGGGACCGATCTCCCGCTCTCGGACCATCGGCCATGCAGCTGAGTATTTAAACCCAGCCACAACTTCTCCTCTTCAACTTAACAATGGGTCTCCAGAATTCCCTGCAGTATGTCTTGCCTCATTTAGCCTGTTTCGCCTTGTCCTTCCAGCTTGTCCAACCCTGCCTCTTCCCAGACTTGCCTAGTCCAAGCCCTGCCTTGTCCAGCCTTGCCTTGTCCAAGCTCTGCCTAATCCAGTCTGTCCAACCGTGCCTTGTTCAAGCCTTGCCTCATCCTGTCTTCCAGCATTGCCTTATCCAAACTTGCCTGATCAAGTCTCGCCTCATTCAGCCCTGCCTCATGAAGCCTTGCCTCGTCCAGTCTTCCAGCCTTGCCTTGTCCAAGCCCTGCCTCATCCTGCTTATCCAGCCCTGCCTCGTCCAAGCCTCGCCATATTCCTGTCCTTGCCCTGCCTCTTTTCCCTCTCCCTATTTTCCTGCCTTGTTCTGTCCTCAGAGTTTTGTGATGCCTTGCCTTGTCCCTCTTGTCCCTCTGTATCATGTCTGTCTTGGCCTGATTCTCTAGTTCTGATCTCTGCTTGTCACCTGGACCAGATCTTGCCTCGTTTCCAATTTATGCCCTGCCTGCTGTCTGCCCTGACTCTCTGCCCCTCCCTGAACTCTCTCTTAAATTACCCTCAGGACCCATCTAAGTCCTGCTGGCCCCTGGAACCTAAGGGCTCAACCTGTGGGAAGCAGGTCTGATTTAGGACAATTTAGGGCATGTTTGTCAGCCTTTTAATTTTTACTGGGCCTGTTAGTTTTTACTGGGCCTGTTTATCAGCTGTCAGAAGCAGTCTAGTGTGTGCCCCTACTAGGCTGCATCAATCTTGCCACAGTACAAGAGCTCACAATCTTTACACCTTGTTTGCTCTCTGGACCTACTCTGTTGTGCTTTTGTTAGCCTCTATCTTGTTAGTACTCACCTCTGTGGCCAAGGCACCTTCCTGTCCTCTTGCTTCTCACAGCCTCCAGATCCAGTGGGTGCCTTGTCCCTGACTCAGTTCATGACCTTCCATAAGACCTGCTAGCCACCAGCACAGGAAGGTCCAACCCAAAGGGAAAATGACTGATCAGGCAGAAGACCTAAGCCTGTCCTGTCTGCTACTGACACCTGCAGAAGACTTCACGTCTGACCCGCCTACTCCTGAACCCCACAGATCTCTGACTAAGAGGTACCTTCAAATCGGTCAGCATGGTTGTGACATCACACTCAGGCCAGACAAACCCCCAAAGAGAGGCAACCTGTATACCTAGTATACCGTGATTCAAGATTAGACCATGTTGGATCTCTGCACATAAAACACTTCCTGATAAAAAATCTGAAAAAGGGCTCATAACCCTAATGTAACTTGTAGCATCAACTCCACAGCCCCAGCTCCTGTAGCTTTTCCAACTTTTAGTTTTTACTGGGCCTGCAAGTGCCAATTTAGAAACCCACCCTTGGGTGTGTCTCATGTGTGGTTCCTCTAATCCTGTCCTTCAGGAGTGTAAGTTGAGCCATCTTGTAAAATAACCTTTCTGCTCTAACCTGTCTCCTCTATCGTGCCCCCAAAATGGCTCCTGAAATAGAGATCCCCAGCTCCAGGTAGAATGATATCTGCCTCACAGAAGTCTCTAGCCTTTTCTGAAACTAATTTAGCACTCAGACATCTGAGGAAGTAGAAATCTGCAAACAAACACCTCAGGTACAGTTTGTGATAAAGAAGTCATTTATTTCTGTTCCCATTATAACCAGGATGAAAACTATGCCAGCTAAATCTGTTTCAATACTTGTTTCTGTTAGACCTGTGGTTATTCCAACCCTAGTCAAACCAAGTCAAAACTTCCCAGAAATCAGTACCTGCTAAATTGAATCCTGTTCCAGAATCCAGTCCACCATTTGCTTTGTGTCCTGTTTCTGTTAGCAGGGTTCAATCCAGCTTTAGGGGCTCCGAATCAGTCAGCTCAGTGTCTGAGAATCCTGCCTATCTAGACACCTTCAGTTCAGAGTCTGTGATTCCAACCCAGACAGCTGCCTTTAGTTCAGCTTCTGTGATTCGAAGCCAGACAGCTGATTCCTCCTTGCAAGTTCAGACTCCAGTTGCATCAGCTGTTTCATGTCAGGTGGAGATCTGCTGCAGTGCCAGGAAAGGTAGCTTGTGCTTTCCCCACAGCGATTTGGTCTGACTCTGCCTTGATTAAACTCGTTTCGGTTTCAACGTCTCCTAAGGCTGCTTCAATCCCAGTCCCGGCGAAGTATGACTCGATCTTCAGAAAAAAAAAAGCCGACATTTGCCAATCCACAGCCAGTTCCAAAAAAAACCAGGTCCAGTCCTGCTTCCATGCCGAGGTTTCAGTCAGCCAGATCCCATCCTGCGGTTGTGCCGTCATCCCAGACAGCAAAAGCTGCTCCTAGTTCTGAAGTTAATATCAAATCAAAACCTGTCTTCATGCCTGCCAGTCTGAATCTGCGGCCAGAGTCCAGGTGTTTCCCACTCTGCTACGGAGGAACTGCATCTGCCTCCTGAAGAGGAGTCAAACTGTGCTTCAGGTTACATGATTAATCCAGGCCCAGCTTCAAGGATTCCAGTCCAGGCTGTGCCAGAACCACTTTAAAAGACTCCAGCCTGGGCTGCTCCTGCAGCACTTTTCAAGAACCTGGTCTGACTCTGAGCTACTCTAACAGCACTTTTCAAGAATCTGGATCAGGCTCTTCCTGCAGCATTTCCAAAGAACTCATTCTCAGGATGTGCTTACAGCAGGTCCCCAGAGCTCATTTCTGACTCTTGCTCTTGCAGCATCTAAGCCTCTGATCCTGCCTGTGTCCGCAGAAGATTGAAGGACTTCATTCACCCTGAATCTAGCAACCTCTGTCCAGCCATTGGTGAAGCCCAAAATGCCTTTGATGGTGCCAGCTTTTTTTCTGCCACATCTCTGCAATGCGAAGCTGAGCTAAATTTCTGCCATACTTCGCTCCAGGTGGACTCTGGTCCAGTTACTCCACTCTAGGTGGACTCCGATCCAGCTGCTCTGCTCCGCTCAAGTCCTTGTACCTGGTGGTACCTGCAGTGTCCAAGACATCATTCTTCATTCTGATGGATTCCGTCTCTGATCTAGGCACTCGGTTTCTGCCATACTCCATTCCAGATGCCCATATCCCTCCTGCCAGTTGGGGCCCGGAGGAGGGATCACTAGAAGGGGGGGGTACTGTAACAATTACTGGCTGCTAGGTAGCCCCCTGCCTGGCAGGGTCCACACTGGGACACACTCAGACCTTGCTCTAGCATTTGCCTTGAAGGCTGCATTATGCAGAGAGACTAGTCCTATAAATCCCTCCAATCCGGGGTTCTCCCCACCTCAGTCTTTGCTTGAGACTCTTTGTCCATGTATTATTTGACCAGCAACCCTGTTCTGGGTTATCTTGTTCTTGTACACCTCGTTTGGTTCTTAGCTCTGCCTTGTGTTAGGCCTCCTCCCGGTGGCCTTTCTTGCCTGTGTGTTCCTTCCTAGTGTAAACTGCATCCTCCGTGGGGTGGTGGAGGTGGGGGATCATCCTGGCAGAGAGTAGTGATGCTGCTGTAGTCATAGTCATGTCTTCAGTGGCAGCAGGTTCTGCGACGGTATCCCTCAAGGTACTTGGTTCAATGCCTCCCACGGGGGAAATGATGCCCAACACACCCAGTACGGTTTCCCATCAAATGGAGGGGCGACAAGGATATTGTAAATAAATAAACTCTCCTTTGAGTTACAATTTTATTCTGTATCACATTAAAAAAAAAAAAAGCCTAACTTTAGCTTTCTCTTTCCTTTTCGTTCTAGCATTCACAACCTAAAGAGCCAGTTCTTATAAATACAAAACTGCATTACAATAAATACAACCAGGGACGGCAAGTTTAAAACGGGTGCCCATATGCACATGTATATGAGCACGTGGCCAGATGCACTGCTATTTTATATCCTGCATGCAGGTATGTAAACATGTTATAAAACAGGCCGGGTGCGTGTATGTGTGCTCATTAATTTAGGCGTTTACTTGCACAGCAGGGAAATGGCTTTGAAATGCTCAAGGGAGGGAATTTTATAGATTGACCAGTTTCACCAGTTCATCCACCAGTTTGCCCAGTCTACAGATAGAACCTCAAGACCCCCTGGTTTTTAGCATGCACTCCCCCCCCAGTTAACCCAGACACCTCAAGCACTTCATAGATGGCTAGAAATAGTTGTATTCATCCTCATCCATAGCAGAAGTAATATCTTGGCCACACCCTGGAATGCCCATGCCCTTCCCAAATTCCACTCTTTTTTGTCCTAGTGCAGATGTATGTGGCCATTTTATCAAAGACCTACACCTCTCCTGCCTGCTCCTGACCCCTACAGACGACTTCACACTTGACCTGCCTGCTTCTGACACCCCCCCCCCCCCCTTGTTGATGCCCACCTAAAGGGTACCTTGAAATCGGCCAGTGTGACTGTGACTCCTGGTCTTGCTCATATGCTAAATTTAGGGATTTTAATGAGCCCATGGAAAACAATGATTTTGACAACATATCATGCTATTTCCCATGATCCCAGTAAAGCTTTATTTGCATATTTGTCTCCCTCATTTGGTTAAACATTCATTTATTTAAAACATTATATAATATTTTAGATTAATGAATTTACATTGTATTTGGGCTAGGAATAAAAAAAATGATATTTTTTGTTCAAGTAATTTGTACTCTACCATGATATTTTTCTATGAAAAAAAGTGTTCAGATGATAACTGACATTCCAAATTACAAAATATATTGAATTAAGATGAAGAAAAATAGTGTTATATTCACCATATATCCTTTATTAATATATTCTGGCATGTGTAAATTTCTATTACTGTTGATCAAAGATGTTAAGTTGAAGGAAGTTCACATATTTCATGTGTGTTTTGCAAAAGGTTATCAAATGAGGGCTTTGCCTAATTGAAGAAATATGCTAATGTATCAGACAAGGGCACAGCGATTGTTCTGGTTTATAATAAAAAGCTTATTTGAAATGTGCATTACACTATTTGAAAGCCTATGGACTATATTAGGGATGTGTGTAGAAAAAATTCCAGTCTGGTTTATTTTTTTTGGTTCATTTGGCTCCATAATTTGTTTTGTTAATTTCAATTTTGTTTTCATTTAGTCATGTCATTCATTCATTCATTTCCTATTAAAGCCAATAGGGAAGGAATGCATCCAATATCGAGGTTTTCTATTCAAGTTTAATGAAACTTATAGGCAGAATAAACAGCAGAGAGAAGAGCATGCCAAGATAGCAAGAGTAAGACAAAGTGGCACCAGGAATAGTATCAAAAGCCCCTGGTACTGTGACAGGGCAAAAATGCCAAGGCACTGTGAGAGGAGTAAAGCAGCACCACAAGCAGCAAGAATATCCCAATGTTTCAAAAGAGGGGCAAAAGGCACTAACAATAATGACACAAAGAATCCAACACACCAAAAAAGGACCAAAACAACATCAACAGTGGCATGGACATTCCATATCTTGACAAGATAATGAGATGACCAATAGATTATCTTGGGATTGTGCTGTCTATCTGGCTGTGTCTGATAATTGGTATCATTATCTTGGTATGCACCACTGTGTCAGCTGTTACCGTTTAAATATACCTGTATAATGTTCTTATTTCTGTTGTGCAGCCTCACTCATCTGGATGCCACCAGCTTTATCTCAGCATTGAAATGCCACTGCCTCACCACTGTCAGAAGCTGCTGCTCCCGATGCTGGCATCGCCGCCGATCTTCCATGCAGCTGAGAGATGCTGCTGATGTGCCTGTGATCTTTGCGGCCTGAAACACCTCCTCCTTCCACTCTCGCCACTGACATCACTGCTGCTAGTGTTACCCTAGGCACATACTCCTGCTCAAGATTTAAGGGAACCATGGCAAGAAAAGCCCCGCAGCCCTCCTGATGACGTCCTTCCTGGCAGCCCTATAAAAGGTCTTCTCGGCGTTGTCTTTGCAAGGGTTTCCTGTGCTCTCCAGGACTTTCAAGGTCTCCTATTTCTTGTGGTCCTCCATGTCCGTGGTCTCCTACTTCCTGTTTCCTGTGGTCCGAGTCTTTTGAGTCTTATCCAAGTCTTCAGTGACTCCAGAGCCCTGTCCGTGTCTTCAGAGTTCTATCCAAGCCTTTGCCATTGGTTCACGTTTTCAGAGTTCTTGTCCTTGGTTTCAGAATCTTTGTTCTGAGTTCCTGAGTCTGAGTTCTGAGTTCCTGAGTTCTGAATTCCTTCGTCCTGTCCCTAGTCACTGGAGTTCTTGTTCCAGCCCACATCTTTTCCAAATCTTCAGAGCCCTCATCTTGCTCCAAGTCTTCAGAGCCTTCAGTCTTGTCTTGTCATCAGTGTCCTGAGTCCTCACCCTTCGTTGGTCCTATGTTCAAGCTGTTCCTAAGGAGATTAGTCTGAAAAGGCTTACAGAGTGGCTGGAGGGCTACCCCAGAGACTAGCTTGGGTTGCTGGTGCTCATTCAAGGTCTCCCAGTTCCTGATTCATGTATTCCTGTTTCAAATCTTCAAGTATTCCTGTTCCAAGTCTACAAGTGTTCCTGTTCCAAGTCTTCACCTCTGCTTGAGCCTTCAGTTTGTCCCAAGGCTCCAGCCTTCAGCTTCAGCCTAGCCCATGCCTGGATGCGCCCTCTCACCAGCAGCGTGGACCACAGCCAGCCCCGGGGTTGTGTCAGTCACGTCACGGCATAGGGGCTCATGCTCATGTGCACCGTGTTCACAACACTTTCCTTATTTAGATATTTTTGTATGCAAATAAAACCATTTAAAACTTTACTGTTGACTTTTCATTGCTTTTCATTTTTCTCTCTCTCTGTAAATTTTCACACTGCGGGATAAATTCTCACCTTGTGCATGATTACACACTTAAAATACTTGTATTGCCACACTTACCTTGTTAAAGATGTGAGATGCAATTGCATTGTCCTTTTCTGCTGTTCTGCTCTGTGCTATTCCCTCCTCTTCTATTGGCAGAATTTTGATGATGAATTTCTGCTTCAGGGGCCAGAGAGAGCTTCAAGAGAAACAAATGAAAAATATGAAATATCTTCCCTTAACAGAGACGAATAAAGATACCTTAAACGTAACTTATTTTAGTGTCTTTCATTCATTTTGCCATTATTTGTGTGTCGGAGTATACTCTCTTACGCTTAAGTTTTAAAAGGGACTGGACCAATCACACTCACACAATTAGCTGACATCACCATCCACTAATTTAGTTATAATTATACTGATACAGAGAAGTGTCAATTTTACATATAGGGCCGGATTTTCAAAAGGTTATGCACGTAAATCCAGAGGATTTACGCACGTAACCAGTCCTGCGTGCGCTGGGCCTATTTTAAAAAGGCCCGGCGGTGCACATAAAGCCCCAGGATGCGTATAAGTCCCAGGGCTTGAAAAAAGGGGCAGGAAGGGGCGAGGCATGGGTGGTATGGGGTGTGGCAGGGCAGGGTCAGCGGCTTCTGGCACATTGGCCATTTGTCACTGTATCAGAGATCGCGTGCCATCAATCGGCCGGCATGTGCAACTTGCACCTGCCCTGAGGCAGGCTCAAAATGTAAGATAATAATTTTGGGGGGTTAGAATAGGGGTGGGGGGAAGGTTAGGGGATGGGGTGAGAAGGTCAGGTTAGGGGGGAGGGAATGGAGGAAGGCAGCGCAGCTTGGCATGCGTAAGGTGTACAATTGTGAACCCCCTTTCGTGCACCGACCCCAGATTTTATAACACGTGCATGCCTGCTCGTGCATGTTATAAAATCGGACATACATGTGCGCACGCCGGGTAGTGCGCGCACATGTAGGCCACGCGCGCATGTTATTAAATCTACCCCATAACTCCTTTACAGTATTAGTAAAACATGGCCCAATTGATTTCGTTATTGAACCCCAGAGGTATTATTGTATTCTAATCACTCCTACACTTTCATGATTTCAGAACAGTCCTACAATCAGTAATATTCTCCAAGATAGATTATTGCAACTCTATCTTTCTAGGCCTCCCGTCCTCATCCATCAAACCACTTCAGATGCTCCAGAATGCGGCAGCTAGAATCTTGACTAATTCCAGAAGAAGAGACCACATCTCTCCCATTCTAATAAATCTACACTGGCTGCCAATACACTACAGAATCCTACACATGTCCTTCACCATCATCCATAAATCCATCCACTCCCTAGCCCCCCTCAACCTCCAAATCCCTCTCATCATCCAGACCCATCAGAGAAGCATACAAAGGATCACTGTCTGTTCCTCCAATTACTGTCTGTTCCTCCAATTACTGTCTGTTCCTCCATATTACACTCAGAGACCCGGCCTTCTCTACAGTGGGCCCTGCTCTTTGGAATTCCTTACCACCTGATCTCAGACTTGAACCTTGTCTGCTAACTTTCAGAAAAAGGCTTAAGACTTGGCTATTTAAACAAGCCTTTCCTAAGTCTAATATGCAAGGAGAGATCCTACGGCAAGTGAGCCCTACAGAATCTACCATCCATTGAGAGATCTTACGGTACAATGTAAATAATAACCACAAAGAGACATTACTTCAAAATGTAAATAATCTACCTCTGTAAAGTTTATATTTATTCCTTTCTATTCTTGTCTCCTTCATCCCCCAGTTTCAACGACCTTGTTATATTGTAACTTTTGCCTCTTCTGCACTGATTAAAAGAACAAAGTTATTACACACCCCTGTTATTTGTAAACGGCCATGATATGATTGTATCATGAATGCCGGCATAGAAAAGCCTTAAACAAATAAATAAATAAATAAATAAATAATCATAAATGAACTGCTGCTCTAGCTGAGTTAACCAGAGATCTAAGTCTCCTTCCTGCTTGTTATGTTGAAATATATTAATGTTGCTACTCTTACATCTTCAGGTATATAAGATTGCTCAGTCCAGTGGGACACTACTGGTGCATAGCTCTTCTGGTGACGAATACAACTTAGATGTAACTGTATACGTGTCCTGATCACACATGTAGTCTTGCTGATGTATATCAAGCCACAAGGACACCATAGGCATAAACAACCCCCACTGAGGTACATATAAGATTTTGTCAAAACCTAAATGGTTTTCAATTTGGTAACTCTACTTGTCCCTGGAGTGTGTCACATATATCACAATGTCTGCATATATAATGACCTGGCTATTACTATTCAATATGAACTGTGAGGTATAAGCTGAATATACCATCATATCTCAGAGGTTTGTAGCTTTATTTATTGTGAAAATTGGTTATCTTGAAAGAATGACACTTAGTATCTGCCAATAATGTTTAATACTTGTTTTTAGAACTCATGTGTGTGGAGTAAAAGGAAACACACAGATCAATTTTTGTTCTGTATTTCTAGGAGGGGGAGATCAATACTAATTGATGATTAACCCAACAAGTGCTTTTAAAGATTCTCCTATTGATGTTAACTGGATACCCTCTTTGTAGAAATCTCTGTCTCAAAACAGTGGCCTGCTGAATAAATTAATTATCAGTCGAACAGAGTATTCGAAGTCTCAGAAATTGAGCTACAGGTAGATTATCATGATGAAAAACTTGTAAAATTTAATATTGTATTCTGATCTGTCATCTTCTGAAAAATTGAAAAAATCAAATCCATCTGGTGTCAGAGATATTTGGATATCCAAAATGCCACTTGTTGTCTACTATGTGAAAAAGAGAAACTTTAGGCTCATATCACAGGAATTCAACCAAAGAGAAAAAAATCTCTCAAGGTCATTCCCTTCCATAACATCAATAAACTATTTCAACAAATGGATATATTCATTTTATGGACAAAAGGGTAACCATTATTTTCAAAGCTGCCAATGTATAAATTAGCTGAATCCAGGGCCATTGAGGCCCCCATGGGTGTCCCTTTACTTTGTTGGTACTATTCCCCATCAAAGCTAAAAAAAATTTCTTGCAGTGCTACTGATGCTAATTGTACCAGGAATTCATTAGGTACATGATTTTGCAAGCCCCTTTTCATTAGTATCTCTTCCACTATTCCCAGTGCTGTCTTCTGAGAAATATTAGTGTATAGGGCTGCTATGTTTATTGTGACTATTAAAAGGCCCTCCAACAGTTCAGTAAAGTCCTCCAAAATTGAGATGATAAGCACAGAGTCCCAAATGTAACTGTAGTATATATTCTCTCCAAAACGTATCCACAAATTGTAAAAGGGCTCTTAAAAGAGACTCTTTGGTAATATTATTGGTCATCCTGGTGGCTTCTCCAATGATTTGTGTACCTTGGGGACTATGTGAAACACTGGACATACTAGATAAGAAACTCTAAAGAATTGGAACTCTAAGGATTATGGATTATAAAATAATGAGATGGCCTAAATATAATCATGAAAACCAAAGAAGAGTGAGAAGGGCACAGCAGCACCAGCAATGACTAGTAATCCAGAGCAATCATTTCCCCAATGAACCATAGAAAACATAGAAATGACGGCAGAAAAAGACCAATTGGCCCATCCAGTCTGCCCAGCAAGCTCTCATACTTATTTTCCCATATTTATCTGTTTCATCAACTGCCAAGTTCAGGGCTCTTGTTGGTAACTGTTTGATTCAAATTTCCTGCCCTCTCCTGTCATTGATGCAGAGAGTAATGTTGGATTTGCATCAAGGGTGAGCATAAGGCTTAATGGTTAAGGGTTAGTAACCGTCCATCAAGCAAGTTACCCCGATGCTTATTACCCCAACTGCACAGATCAATGCCTTGTTGGATGTAGTCTGAATGTAAATCCTATTTTCCACATTTCCCCATGGCTTTGAAGCAGAGAGCAATGCCATATATGCATTCAAAATGATGTATCAGGCCTTAATTGGTTTAGGGTAGTAACCGCTGTAATAAACACGCTTATTTGTTTACCCAGATTGTGAAGTTCATTCCTTGTTGGTAGTTGTCTGAAAGCAAATCCTCTTTTCCACATTTCCTCCTGCTGTAGAAGCAGAGAACATCGCTTTTTTATACATTCAAAGTGATGTATCAGGCTTAATTGGTTTAGGGTAGTAACCGCCATAATAAGCAAGCTACCCTCATGCTTATTTGCTTAACCAGATTGTGAAGTTCAGACCTTGTTGGTAGTTATCTGAATGCAAATCCTTTTTTTCCACATTTCCCCTTGCCATTGAAGCAATGTTGGAGTTGCATTAACCATGTGAAGGCTTATTGAGTAATGGTAATATTCACCAGGTATTAGCCTCAACTCCAGTAATCCACCCCCATGGCTCTTCTCTTCATTCCCATCCTCTAGCCTTTATGGATCCACAGTTTTTATCCCATGCCCCTTTGAAATCCTTCACAGTTTAGTCTTCACCCACTTCCTACAGAAGGGCATTCCAGGCATCCACCACCCTCTCCGTGAAGAAATACATCCTGACATTGGTTCTGAGTCTTCCTCCCTGGAGCTTCAAATCATGGCCCCTAATTCTGCTGATTTTTTCCAATGTAAAAGGTTTGTTGTTGACCATGGATCATTAAAACCTTTCAAGTATCTGAAAGTCTGTATCATATCACCCCTGCTCCTTCTCTCCTCCAGGGTGTACATATTTAGGTTCTTCAATCTCTCTCCTCATAAGTCATTCGATGAAGACCATCCACCTTTTTGGTCACCCTTCTCTGGACCGCCTCCATCCTGTCTCTGTCCCTTGGTGATACGGTCTCCAGAACTGAACACAATACTCCAGGTGAGGCCTCACCAAGACCCTGTACAAGGGGATCATCACTTCCTTTCTCTTACTTCAACATATGAAGGCATTGTAGAGTTGTAAAAACTTCATGATCAGTAATTAGAGGAAACTCTGGAGGAGGTCTTTAGGGGGTTCTGGCAAAGTAAGATTCCATACAGCATCAATGGTGGGGTGAAGAGAATGCTGAAGTTGGGCTGGGGGATCAGTGTTGTGGGTCGAGCTGTGGACAGTACTGGTCTAGGCTAGAGAGGGCAGAGTCCTGCCCTGTACATATGCAGGACTTCATTAGCATACTTGTCATCTTGCCTGTTTGGCAAAAAAATGACCATAAAGATATGATTAAAATATGACAAGGTGGGTTCCACCCTATAATTTTGTTCAACAGTGACCAGTCTAGGGTCACAAGCACACAGCACTCTTAGCAGGTCTCAAAACGTAGATCTATTAGTTGCTGGGGGTGCTGAGAATGCTATGATTGGTCCTGGGAGGAGAGTATTAAGGTCAGGCTGCAGGGAACAGAGAGTTCTGGAGTGAAGGTAGCTTGGGTGGGGCTGGAGGGGGCAGATAGTTCTAGGGTGAAGGAAGTGCTGGGGCTGGACTATGAATGACGTACTGGATGAAGCTGGAAGAAGCAGAGAATGCTAGGTATAGAGAGTGCTGGGTGGGCTATAGGGGCAGGGATGGTGTCAGGCTAGAAAAGGAAGACAGTGCTGGGATAAAGAGTGCTGAGTCTGGGCTAGGGTCAGAGAATGGGAAAAGAATGCTTAGGAAGGACCAGTTCTTTGTTGATCAATGGGGGAAGAGGCTGAGAAGTCTTATTGACGTCCCCTTTACGATGTAGTGGGGGGCAAAGTTCCACCTCGTGCTGTAGTGGGGGACAGACTTTCCCATTTCCAGCACACCAGAACCACATATTCAAATTCTTTGCCCAAGTGTAGGGAAGTGGAACTGAATCAAAAGAAACTGGCACATTCTCATTAGCATCCTTCGCTTGTAGGAATGATTTTCCCTTCCGAGAGGAGGGGGAAAGAGAATGCTGGCTGGGGTTGCACTGGGGGGAAAATGTAGGGATCAAGCTGGAGGTGGTCAGAGTGCTGGGGTAAGTCTGGAGGAGTAATAAGTGTTGGGTTGGTCCTGGAGGGTGCAGAGAGTGCTGGGGTGGAACATATTTGGATTAGGCTAGGGTCAGAGAATGGAGAAAGTGTTAGGGAGGATCAGTTTCTTGTCGAGCAGTGGGAGAAGGGAATGAGTTATCTGATTGACTTCCCCTTTGCTGTGCTTTTCCTCGTGCCTGTAGTGCTGGACAGAGTTCCCGTTCCCAACATGCTGATTCCATGTATTGAAACTCTATGCCCAAGTGTAAGGAAGTAGATCAGAATCAGAAGAAATGTTTGCATTACTTGCATGACTATCTTGCTCTTCTAGGAGGGGGGGGGGGGGAGAGATAATTGTCTGGGTTTGGGCTGAGAAAAATGCAGAGATCAGGCTGAAGAGGGCAGAGTGCTGTTGTGAAGAGAGTGCTGGTGTTAAAGGGAAGAGACCTACATTTGAACATGAAAGGCAGAGAGTCCTAGGGTCAATAGAATGCCAGGATTGAGGTGGGGAAGTGTGCTGGATAGGGCTGGAGGGAGCAGAGAGTGCTGGGGTGGAGACACTAGTGCTAGGGTTGGGCTGGTATCAGAAATCTGGGGAAGAGTGCTGAGGGAGTACTAGTTCCTTGTCTATCACAATCTTTTAAAAGTAATCCAAAGATTCCTCACTCCAATGGCCACACAGGGGTCAAACATCTATGAGAAAACACAGAACCACTATGGTGGGGCAGCTACTCTGAACTGTGACAGTAAATCCTTCATATTGCGCTAGTCCTCATTCCCTGGCTGCTGAATAAATAAAATATAATTCTACGGTGGCCTGGTAAATGTAGTTGTCTGAATATAATGCAGTAGAGCAGACTGGGCTGAAAATTCTTGAAAATGCCTTTAAGATTGCAAGGATGGGAGTAGAAGGTAATGATGACCTCCATATGCTGTCGTAGGATAGGGCATACTCTTTGATTTATACCCAGAACTGGAACAGGTAATTGACAAACTGCATCAAGTGCTGGCAAGCCTGACATCCAAGGCACTGAGTAAGAGACAAAGCTGCAAAAGGGAGGAAAAACCACTTATTTTCTAGCTCATTTTCATTATAGCCATAGTGCTTTATGGCTGTAAAACAACTAGATGCCAGCTAGTCCTGAAACTGGCAGTATTGGGACAGGAATATCACTGACTTGTTCATGCCCCTTTCTCCTTTTGAAAGTACCCCAGAGAGGTAAGTAGGAGCTGGGGGTGGGGGAGGGAGGCCATGGGAGCAGGAAGAGGGATTTGGGGTTTCTTTTTAAATTAATTTATTTCCATTCAGCAAACCAACCAACCAAACAAAAAAAAAATTAAAGTAACACAAATCCAGAAACAAAAAGTGAAATTAAATTTAAACTTTCTGTCTGCACATCCCTAGTGTTTTGGTTATAAGTAGAATTCAAGGAAATGCATAGAGCAGTCCTTGGTTCCACAGAATTAAGAAAGTTTCTGCTGACAGAAATTTTTTGTGCTAATTTGATGTTTAATGGTGTCACTGTTAGATCAATGATAGAAATGCTGCAGGATTGGAATAGTTCCTGTGCAATTCAATCCTCTACTGACCATTCTTATAACTATAATTGGTGACTTATCCTGTCTGCTGATTTTCGGTCCATGGAAGAGATACAGTTTGAAGAAGTATTCTTCAAAAATTGCACATTTCCAAATCTAGAAGGCTTCTTAACAAAGATTAAAAGAGCCCATGCTTCCCTGTTTTCTATGCATTTATCTATCTACTGAAACGTCCCACTGGGTAGAATTTCACTGCTTGAGCTCCCCCAGACCAGTTCCCTCTGCAGAATCCTATGATCAACGGAGCTGGAATATGGGCTAAAAGCAAATCTGAGTCTGGAATAGCTCTGGTTCTCTCCTCCACTACCGTCACTTGCAGACAGCAGTTCAATGCTGTTGGGTTTGTCTCCAGCACATGCACTTAAGAGATGGCAGTTCAGTCCTGGTTGTTATGTCCCAGCACAAGTGCTTCACTGTATGGCAGTTCAGAGCTGACTGTTTTGTCCCCAGCAAAATGACTTATATATAAGGCAGTTCAAAAGCTGACTAGTACTTCAATGCCCTCATCCCGGTTACTTCTCCATAGCTGAGGAGGATTGCAACCTCCCCTTTTGTAGAAAACCCACAAACACTTTTCAATGCCACGGATTTCAGTTTTTCCTACTCCTCCCACGGTAAACCAGCTGGGGACTTTCTCTGCTGTTAGATGCCAGCAGCTTCCTCTCCTTCCTTCCCCATGTGGTCCTCCTCCTTTTGGTTTCCCCCGTCAGCTTTGTATATCGGTAGCTCCTTCTTAATCAGATCACCACCTAGTTCCTGGTCTTGCGCAGTCTCCTTTTCCCTCAGCCCTGTGGTTGCTCTCGGGAGGTGTAGTTATCTCCTCCCCCCCAAGTTCTGTCCACACCGGCCTCTTTCCCTTCACTCCTCTTTAATCTGAGTAATGGGATGCACTTTCCATTACATACCTCCCCCGCTTTTTTTACAGATCCCTTGTTCTTCCCATTTTTGGAGGGAATTGCATCTCGGGACAAGAAGTCCGCATTCCTGTGATCCCTCCCAATCCGATGCTGTACTGTAAATTTAAAAAGGTTGCAGGGCCATGTACCACCTTGTGAGGCGAGCGTTTGAAGTACACATCTAGTTGAACCATTTTAGGGGGGGGCAAGATCTGTGATCAAAGAGAAGGATCCTCCCAAGAGATAATATTGGAGAGTTTTCATGGCCCATGTAATCTCCAGACACTCTATGGTGGCATAATGTTTTTCATTTGTCCCTAACTTTCTGTTGATAGAGGACTGGATGCACCTCATCCCCCACTCAGTGGGATAAAACTGCCCCTAACCCTATGTTGGAGGGATATGTCTACAGGATAAATGGGTATTGAAAATCAGTGCTATGCAATACTGGTTTCTGAGATACCCTCTGCTTTATTTCCTTGAAAACCCCTTCAGTCTCACCTAATTTGATTCAGATGGTCCTAACTTAGCAACTCTGTTAATGGGCTATGAGATCGGGAAGAAATCTCCTCTAATATCCCAGCAAGACTAACCCCCTCATGCCAATTTTAACTACACCTCTTTGAATTGCATTAGGCTGTGCAATAGCTGCCATGACCATGTGGTAAGGTTTCCTCACCATGTCTCCTGTAAGGCCTCTTTCAGGGGGGGGGGGGGGGGGGAGGGAGGAGGGGGGGAGGAGGGAGGGGGAGGAGGAGAGGAGAGAGAGAGAGGGAGAGAGAGAGAGAGAGAGAGAGAGAGAGAGAGAGAGAGAGAGAGAGAGAGAGAGAGAGGAGAGAGTGGAGGGAGAGAGAGACTGGTCATAATGTCATGGCCCCTAGGTAGGTATTTGTATCTCTATGGTAGGCCCAACCTAGTAACTCGAGGTGGGGTTAGGTAAGAGTGTAGGGGTTAGGGGCCACTCTGACATTCTACATGATACCTACGAACAGAACAGTGGTCTCTTGTGAGATTTGATGGCCTTTGGAGTGGAGAGGAAACTCACTCCAAGATGAGATTTGGGCAATGTTCTCTCCACCTAGCTTGATGTTACCCAGGTAGAGAGTCCATCAAGCTAGGTTGAGAGAACATTGCCCAAATCTCATCTTGGAGTGAGTTTCCTCACTCCGAAGGCCATCAAATCTTCACAAGAGACCACTGTTCTGTTCGTAGGTGTCACGTAGAATGTCAAAGTGGCCCCTAACCCCCTACACTCTTACCTAAACCCCACCTCGAGTTACTAGGTGGGCCTACCATAGGGATACAAATACCTACCTAGGGGCCATGACACTACAGCCAGTCTCTCTCTCTTCTCTCTTCTCTCTCTCTCTCTCTCAATGCAGGAAAATAAACAGGTCTAGTACTTATCACAATTTGCACTAACTTAGCTCTTCACACAAATTGCAATCAATGCTATATAGCATAAAACATGCCCCTTTTGCTATCGCATGCGGTACTTTTTTATTTATGAAACTTTTAATATACCGACATTCATAGGGCATATCATGCCGGTTTACAAAAAACTGAAGTAGGTGGAAAATACAATGAACAGGGGTGGGTGGAGAGGGAGGAGGGAAGAGCAGGCAAGAAAAGTGTGAGAGGGGGGGTAGGGGAAGAGCAGCAAGAAAGGATAGGGCAGGAGGAGAGAGAGATGAACAATCAAATTGAGCAATATAATAAAAGGAACATAATTGTAACTGGATTCTATAACTATAAGTTAAGGCGAGGTACTTATTTACATTAAATAAATAGCGTAAATACTTGTTAGGGTTAAGGCTTTGGTTGGCGGGTGTGTTAAAAAAAAAAAAGAGGGGAGGGGGGAGGGGAGGGGGTGGGTGCAAGGGGTAGAAGTGGGAGGGGGGAAATTCAGGGGGCAGGGAGTGTGGGCTGTGGGGGGAGGGGTGGCTGGGGGGGTAAAAAAGGAAGGAGGGTGGTGATGGAAAAGGAGGGGAGTGGGCTAGGTTTGATTGGTATCTGGGTAGGTTGCCTGAACAGCCAAGTCTTGATGCCTTTTTTGAAAGACTGTAAGGAGGGCTCGAGTCGCAGGTAATGGGGAAGTGAATTCCAAAGGGTGGGGCCGGCTATGGTAAACGCTCTTTCTCTGGTGTTGGAGAGGTGTGCGGTTTTGAGAGGGGGTGTGTAGGGTGCCTGCGAGGACATTTCTGGTGGGTCGATTGGAGGTACGGAAGTGTGGCATGTCTTTAAGCCATGCGGGATTGTTTTTGTTGAGGGCGTTGTGCAGGATAGTGAGGGTTTTA